>NW_020175290.1:527165-604659 GCF_003031525.2 Neophocaena asiaeorientalis asiaeorientalis
GTGTCTTGGAGTGTTTCTCCTAGGATTTATCCTGTATGGGACTCTCTGCACTTCCTGGACTTGACTGACTATTTCCTTTTCCATATTAGGAAAGTTTTCAATAATAATTTCTTCAAATATTTTCTCAGACCCTTTTTTTTCTCTTCTTCTTCTGGGACCCCTATAATTCGAATGTTGGTGCGCTTAATGTTGTCCCAGAGGTCTCTGAGACTGTCCTAAATTCTTTTCTTAAGAATGAATTATTAATGTATACAGTGATTTGGATATATCTCAAAAGTATTATGCTATGTGAAAGAAGCTAGACTCAAAGGGCTACATAGAGCATGATTTTATTTCTTGATCTTCTGGAAAAGGCAAAACTATAATGACAGAATATAGATCAGTGGTTGCTAGTGGCTGGTAGTAGGAGGCTACTAACTTTAAAGTGTTACATGAAAATATGTTTGGGTAATGGCAGTGTTCTATAGCTTGGCTAAGGAGATATTTGACTGTATGAGTTTGTCAAATCTAGCAGAAGTTTACATTAAAAAAGATAAACTTTACTGTATGTAATTTAAAATTTATTTAAAAATGAAAAATAATAGGGTATAATAGCCATGTTGAGATAAACAAAAACTTAGGGAATTTGTTGCCGGCACACCTAACTTCTCAAAGATGATAAAGAAAGTTCTTTTGGCTAAAGAGAAATGATATTAGAGAAAAACTCAGATCTACAGCAAAAAAATGAAAAGTAATGGAAATTGTAAATATGTGGGTGAATATGAAGGCGGTCATTTTCTTTCTTTTTGTTTCTATATTTCTTTAAGAGAAAAAAGTTTATAGTATAAATAATATTTTACTGTGGGATGTTTAACATACGGTGGAAGCTAACTGACAAAATAGCACAAGGTATAGGAGGGAAAATAGAATTATACTCTTTTAAATGTTTTGAATTTTACAGTCAGTGGTATAATATTAATTCTAAGAAGACTGTGGTAAATTAGGGATACATATTATTATCCCAAGAAAAAGTAGGACAAACAGGTATCAATTAAAATCCAATAGAGATTATAAAATAAAAGACTGAAAATATTCAGGTAACACACAAAAAAGCAGTAAATGAGGACAAAAGAAACAATGTATGAGACAAATAGAAAACAAATAGCTTATAAATCAACTATATTCCAATATAAAATAAAAATTAAAAAAATAAAAATCACATACACAAAAAGAAATTATATAGAAAACAAATAGCTTAGAAGGTAGACTCAAGTTAAACCACAGCAAAAACTGTCATTTCCACAGACCTACTAGAGAATGGACTTGAGGATATGGGGAGGGGGAAGGGTAGTAAGCTGTGACAAAGTGAGAGAGTAGCATGGACATATATATACTACCAAATGTAAAATAGATAGCTAGTGGGAAGCAGCTGCATAACACAGGGAGATCAGCTCGAAAAAAACAAAACAAAACCAAAAAAGCTGTCATTTCATTAGGAAGACCTCACAATCCTAAAAGTGAACGCACCAAGTAACAGGGCTACAAAATAGATGAAGTAAAAACTAACAGAACTAAGATAAGAAACACAAAAAGCCACAGTCATAGTTGGTGATTTCATTACCGCTCTCTCAGTAATTGATAAAGCAAGTGAACCAAAAAATCATAAGGCTGCAGAATATTTAATCGACATTATCAACCAACTCAACCTTATTGACGTTTCTATATCACCTTAATAACTACTGAACGCACTGTTCATATGCACGTGAAATTTCCCTTAGGATAGACCATGTGCTGGGCACTAAATATGTACCAATAAATCTGAAAAGACTAAACAAACACTCACAGGGAATATTCTTTGAACATAACAATTAAATTAGAAATTAATAATAGTAAAATATTTAGAAGATGTCCCAAACTTTGGAAATTAATCAGCACTCTTTGAAATAACCCATCGGTCAAAGAATACATCACAAAGGAAATTAGAAAATATACCACACTGAATTCTAATGGAAACATAACATTTCAACGTTTGTGGGATGCTACTAAAGCAATACTTAGAGGGAAATTTATACCTTTGCATGCTTATTTTATAAATAAGTAAGATTTAAAATCAGTGACTAACTTTCCATTTAAATGCCTTAGACTACCTAATTTCAAGGTTTTCTATGCTACAGTAATTGAGATATTATGGTTATAAATAGACAAATACCTCAAATGAACAGAATACATCATCCGGAAAAAGACTCACACATACAACCAATTGATTTTCAGGAAAGAACTCAATGCAATTCAAAGGAGAAAGGAAAATATATTCAACAAACTGGGCTGGATAAACTTAATAAACATGGAAAAAAATAACCTGACTCCTTCCTTACATGGTACACAAAAATTAATTTGAGATGGATTAAGATCTAAATGTTGAAGTTAAAACTATAAAAGTTTTTAAAGGGAAGCATTACAGAATCCTTGTAAACATGGAGTCAGCAAATATTTCTTAGAGCAGCCACAAAAGAAAACATTGAACTTAAAGAAAAATGATATAGTAGACTTCAAAATTTTTTAAAATTCTGTTTTTCAATAATTGTCTTTATGAAAATAAAAATTCATTCCACAAAGAGGTTGAAAATATTAACAACACACATACCTGACAAAGGACTTGTGTCCAGAATATATAAAGATCTCTCCAGAATGACATGTACACACTGCTATATTTAAAATAGATAACCAACAAGGACATACTGTATAGCACAGAGAACTCTGCTCAATATTCTATAATAACCTAAATGGGAAAAGAATTTGAAAAAGAATAGATACATATATGTATATAAGTGAATCAGTTTGCTGTACACCTGAAAATAACACAACATTGTTAATCCACTATATGCCAATATAAAATAAAAATTAAAAAAAAGAATAATAAAAAATGGACAAAATACTTGAACACATATTACATGAAAGAAGATAAGTGAATAGTCAATAAGTACATGTAAAGATTCTCAATGTCATTAGGGATCAGGGAAATGAAAATTAAAACCACAGTGATACCACCACTTTGGAAAACTGGTTGGCAATTTCCTCAACAGTTAAATATACACCACCATTATGATCCAGTGATTTCACTCTTTGGTATTTACTTAAATAAAAAGTTTTGTCCAAAGACTTGTATGAGAATGTTTGTAGTAGTTTTATTCATAATGAGAAAAATCTGGAAATAACCAAAAAGTCTACCAACAAGATAGTAAACTGTGGCATATTCATGTAATGAAATACTATTTACCAATAGAAAATGAACTCTTAAAACACACACCAACATGTATGAATCTCACAGACATAATGTTGACTAAAAGATGACAGACACAAAACACTACCTATTTTATGATTCCATTTAGATGAAGTTCTAGAATATAGAAATTTAACCCATGGTGACAGAAATCAGAACAGTGATTGCTTATCTGGGGGTGAGATATGATTGGAATAAGGAAACACCAGCATCTTTTGATTTTATCTTGAGTGGCTATAGATTACACGTGCTTATATTACACGTGAACGTGCACGTATACAATCAAATATCATTGAATTGTACACTTAGAATAATGTTTATTTCACTGTATGTAAATTTAACTTCAGTAGTTAAAAAAGTTACAAGTTAATTCTTTGAGAAAAGATATATAAATTGAATAATACAAGGGGAAGTTTGCTCAGCATGCAACATTGTTTTTCCTTCTCTGATTAGTTTGTTTGAACCACAAATATTTTATGACTTGTACTTGTGAAATCTCAGTGAAAACAACCTTCTGTTCTGTTGCTCTATTGTTAAAAGTTATCCAAGGTCACCAAAGAACATTTATTGATTCCACAGTCAACGTTAGCTTTTAAATAATTGTACATAAACCATATAACTACTATTATTCCTGTGAATCTAAGTTATTGCTTTTGCGGGGGGGGGAAGATTCTTCAATTTATTTTAATCAGGGATATTGGAGAATAGACCATGCAGGTTATTGAATAAATGCTCCCTAAGATACCTTGTAATCTGCAGTGCTGGATAAAAATCAGAGAAAAATCCTTGAACTATGTTAGTGGTTTGGGTAAAATGAATTCAAACTTATTTTTAAATTACTTGCAGAGGGAATTCCCTGGCATTCCAGTGGTTAGGACAGGGCACTCTCACTGCTATGGCCCAGGTTCAATCCCTGGTCAGGGACCTAAGAAAAATTGTTTGGAGAATTATCCCACGCCTCTCCATTTAACATGTCCTGAAGAAGATGTGATAATTTGCAAATGTGGCTCTTTCTGGAGGAAATACCAAGTACTCACAACGATTTGCAGTACTTAGATACAGCAGATCAGAGGATTTTGACACAAATAATATGACTAGGCATGACATCAGTAATTCAGCACAGCAGGTTGCTGAAAATTTAAAGGGGATACCATTTTTTGTCCTGATTAGAATGCCATCATTCATCTGTTCTAGCTAATCTCAACAAGGAAAGGTATGGGGAAACTTAGATGTCTGCAGCTTTCAGAAATTGGTTCATCTGTTTCCAGGCTAAGTGAATTATTTATCAGTGACTCAGCACATCTCTAGTGTTTGAAGGCACATTGCACAAATTTAAAAGGAGTTTTTATTTCTGCAGCCAGGAAACAAATCCAATTAAAATAAACAATTTGGAAAGATTTTTATTTCTGAAAGTTATGAATAATTTCTTCAGTATAAAAATTCAGTGTCTGCATTTTATGAACCACTTTGTACTTGGACTCCAGTGCATTTTTAGTACTCGCCTTTTCACATGTTGAATGGCATGAACTACTATTAAATGCCCATGTGTTGTAAATAAAATCTTGAAGATATTATTTTTTATTATTATTATATTTTTTATTTTGGCTGCACCATGCAGCTTCTGGGATCTCAGTTCCCTGACCAGGGATTGAACCCGGGCCACGGCAGTGAAAGCACCAAGTCATAACCAATGGACCACCAGGGAACTCCCTTGAAGATATTAGAATAGAAAATAAAACAGAATGGAAAACAGCTGAAGCCACACTTTCTCTTTCCTAACAGAACCTCAGTTTTGTTTAGGTACCTACTCCATTTCTAGCTCCAGAAGGAGTTCCTTTTTGCCAATGGAATAAGAGCAAAGAATTTCTCTTGGTTATTCTTCTTGCTCCATATAGGCCATGTGACCTAAGTTGGACTTATCAGAATAAATTTTATTCCATGTTTTGAGGAGAAGTTACTCTCTTTTGTTTTGGTGAACAATAAGTACCCCTTGTTGCCATTGGCATTCTCTTGAAAAGAAGCTGTTGTTAAGGAGAACAAACTAGAGAGATGGATATTTTATTGAATCATTAAATCACTGATGTTTCTGTACTTGACCCTGCACTAACCTCTAGTCTTCCTGGTATGCGAGGATATACATTTCCTTATTGTTTAGGAAAGTTTAATTTAGTTATTTTACCAAAAAAAATTTTTTTTCTAAGCAACATGGAAGCATCTCATTATCTGTACTTAGGCCTTGATTCACAGTAAAATACTTTGTCATTACACTGAGTTTCAGGCTAAAATAGGATATGCATAGTTCACGGTTCTTGTCTACATCACAAGCAACAGAAAATAAGTGGATATGTTTTGTTTCATATGCTGTAATCTAGTTCTGAAGTGGTTTACCAACCATCTCCAGGAATATTGGAAGATAGCATTTTTGGTAGCTGAGAGACTCTAAAATCCTCTAAATTATGGAAAACTTCAAGACAAAGAAAAAGCCTCAAATATTAAAATTTCGCACAAGAAACACAACTGTGGATTGAAGAGGGTTGGACTGAAGTATAGCAATTTTAGAATGTTGAGATTCAAGAAGTAATTTCTATTATATCTGCTCTCTGATTTTTGAATGGTCATAGATGGCAATGGCCTTATTGAAGTTTTCTGTACTGTTGGGGAATTATGATTCAGTTTCACTGCAGAGCATGAGATACTGATGAAAAACAGAATGGAGGGCTTCACTGGTGGCGCAGTGGTTGAGAGTCTGCCTGCCAATGCAGGGGACACGGGTTTGTGCCCCCGTCCGGGAGGATCCCACATGCCGCGGAGCGGCTGGGCCCATGAGCCATGGCTGCTGAGCCTGCGCGTCCAGAGCCTGTGCTCCGCAAAGGGAGGAGCCGCAACAGTGAGAGGCCCGCGTACCGCAAAAAAAAAAACAAAAACAGAATGGAGATTTTTTTCTCTGAAATGTGAGAAGTAGGAAAGTATAACCTGTGCTTAAAGTATCATCAATACAGAGATAATTTTACAATGTGAACTTAACCTTCCAAGTCAGGAAAATGAAAATCAGTCAATGCTAAATAGGAAAGGATTTAGACTACTGTGAGATGTACAGAAGAATAAAAGATGGGAAAGAAACAAAATCCTGAAGAAAAAAAGCACAATCTTTATGATCCATGTAGCAGAATATCAAGACTATTATTAAAGCCATAAGAAGCATTCCAGTACAGTACAAGATGGTGACGTAGGAGGCTCCTGAGCTCACCTCCTCCCATGGACATCAGACATACCAATCTATAGCTACACACGGAGCAATTCTCTCTGCAAGAGATCTGGAAACTAGCTGAACAACTCCTACACACTGGGTAAATGAGAAAATACCCACATCACCCACATTGAAGTGTATAGGAAAGGCTGAGACACTCTCGCACAATAAACCCCACCCCTGGCACAGAACCATACAGTCTGGAGGGATCTTCCAACTCCCAGCTTCTCCCTGGGGAGTGAAGGGTTTGGATCCCACACCTAATGCCCCCACTTTTAAGACTCTCGCATGTGGAACAGGCCCCCAAAACACCTAACCCTGAAAACGTGTAGGGCTTGCATCCGTGAGACCCGGAAGACTATAGTCAAAAAGAAACATTTCTTGACAGGCTTCTGTGAACTTGCCATTGCTGTTTCCCAGGGCTCAGCACAGAGGGAGCAGGCAAAAAAAATATCACATTTCCCAGTCTTTCCCTGAAAGAGACCTATTTGCATACTTTAAAATTGCCCCCTGAGGATCAGGCTTATAATTTAGCACACATCTAGGGGCTGACTACAATCCTCCCTGTTGAACAGGAAGGCCAGAGACACCACCTTTGCCTTATCACTTGTGCTGACAACAAATCACCAATATCCCCCTGAAAGGAGCTTGTACACACATCTGGTACAGCAGCTTTTGTGGCTTCTGCTCAAGAGACAGGCCCCTGGATCACCTATCTCTGATAGCCAATGGGGCTTGCATTCATGACTTGTGCGGAACTGTAGCAGACAAAATTTAATGGGTGCAGGAGCACCCCTTCCCACAGCTATCCACCTGGGCCTAGTACAGAGGGAGTAGGCAAAAAAGCCTATCTCCCAGTTTCTCCTTGGACTTTACAATGGAAAAACCTGACAAACACTAGCTCAGCCAGGTGTGCAAGATTAACCTCAACAGTGACAAGTCATGTTGATAGTATGTACCCTGGATATAATGTGATGAGAGTGACACTTTACCTCTGTGGCCATCCTTCCAAAAATATATAGCCCTAGCCCTGTTATGAGAAAAACATAAGATAAACCCCAAATGAGGGAAATTCTACAAAATACCTGATCAGTACTCCTCACACAGTCAAGATCATTGAAAACAAGGAAAATATGAGAAATTGTAACAGACATGAGGAGCCTAAGGAAACATGATGACTAAATGTAACATGGTATCGTGAATGAGCTCCTGGAACAGAAAAAGGACATTAGCAAAAGTCTGAGGAAATATTAATAAAGTACGGATGTTAGTTAATAATAATGTATCAATCTTAGCTCATTAATTATAATAAATGTTCTATACTAATGTAAGATTTTAACAATAGGGGAAACAGTATGTGATGCATGGAAACTGCTATCTCTGCAATGATTTTTATAAATCTAAACCTATTCTAAAATAAAAAATTTATTAAAAATCAGTGGGGTAGTAGAAAAAAGAGAGAAAGAAATAAGATATAGGAGAAATAAATGAAAAGAAAATAGGACAGGGGAGAAATATGTCATTTAAGTACAACAAAAAGTGTGCTGTGCCCTTTTATTTTAAAAACATTTCAAACATTTGCATTTAAATAACTTTATGTATCAAAAGCCACATTACTTGTTTTTTAATTCAACCTTCAAATCATGGATTCATTCATTAGCTGTTTTCTTCACACCTTTAGTCACACTTATGTCCCTCTTACACCCAAATTCTTAAAACCCTTGAAAGTCCTACTGAAAAATTCCTTTGCTTTCTTCTGCCTTCCAGTTCTTCTATTTGCACTATTTTACATTGTTTTAACACTCTCCAGAGCACAATGATCATCCTCCCATCTTTTCTGCATTTAAGATTCTATGCCTTCACCCACTATCTTCTCTTCAATCCAGAAACAACCAACTGTTTTTCTGCAGGCCAAGTTTATCTTAAAAATTAGTCCACATCATGCTTTAAAATGAATTGAATATAATATCAATACTACTAAGCAATTCAAAGTAGCAAACTACTGATGAATGTAACAACATGGATGAATCTCAAAAATATTATACTGAGCAAAAGGAGCAAAATCCAAATTGGCTGTGTCATTCCATTTTTATTAAATTTTTGAAAAGACCAAATTAAGTTCTGGTGAGTGAAATCAGTCGTTCCCTCTGGGGCAGGGGAATTGACTGAAACGGAGAAAAAGGGAATTTTTTGGGGGTAATGGAAATATTCTATAACTTGTTTGGGGTAAAGGTTACGTGAGTATATACATTTATCAAAATTTATTAAATTATATATTTTAAATATGTATAACTTATGTAAATTATACCTTAAAAATTTGGAGGAATGAGGACTCTAAGGTAAAAACTAAAAGTTATTATAAATTAATGTTTAAGTGATTTTTTAAAATAGCAGCCAACATTTTCAGTTTAGAAATCTGTGTTTCTGACTTTTTATAGAAAATGGGAAAACCTAGAAACATTGAACCCACAGTCTTAAATAAGCCTAGAATCCATGACTCTGGTCTTATCCCTTTCATTCATTTAGGGCTTTTTTGTTGTTGTTAGATCCTTTGGTCTAAATTCTAGTCCTTATTCCCAATGTGACTGTTCTTGTATTTGGACAAACTGGCCGTATCCTAAGATTACACATACATACCAATAGCACATATGCAGTCTCATTGAAATGACAGACCCCAAAGTTTACCTGATAAAATATGCCGTAGACCTAAGCAAAGGCAGGTTGACTCAGAGACCCTGGAACTAGATACATTTTATAAAGGTATAAAGATGTAATAAAATAATAAAAAATACACATTGCCTGTGCATAATGAAGACACTATGGATGATTAAACTTTCCTGGTTATTTCTGAGTTTAAATTTATAAAGATATCAAAGCCTGAAGTCTATATCATTAAAATCTCTGAGTGTGTCTCATTCTACAGCAACATGTTTTTTCAAAGGGCTTGCAATTAAACACAGAGCATGTAAGTGATTTTATTAATGAGATTTCCTGCTAATTTAAGGTTATTCCATTTTTAAGACTGCCTGAACATTTATAGGTCACAAAAATATTTTTTTAAAGATTCCTTAGTGGAAAAGTGACCGAAATAGGTTAGATCAAATAAACTTCACCTTCCATCAGAGACTAGACATGAAATATTTCCATTCAGAAGGAGGATTTGGGGGGGCTTAGATTCACCTGATGAGTGAGATATGAAAACCAGATTTCTACTTTAGCTGGGGAGTTTTATTTAGGAGACCATATTCCTCTCATTTCTATTCAACAACATATCCCGTGAAAACAGAAACACTGCAATTAGGTCATCATCAAGTTTCCTCATAAAAACACACTATGTTTCAGATGATATTAAGAGGACATGATAAGCAAGCCACAGGACATAGAAATATAACATACCAGCAGAATGTTTTGAAACCCATTGTCAGCAATATTAACTAGGCATGGCAAAATAGGATGGAGAAGAAAAGCAGTAATGACTGAAAAGGTCTTTTAGCAAACACCTGTAGATTGCAATTTGAAAAGAAATTTTCTTAACATCAAAAAGAAATAAATTATAAGTAAGCATGTTATTTTCCTCCCTGTAAACATCTCCACGATTCACTTATCTGGGTTGCTAGCCAACAGGGTCCCAGTTGCATTGTGCGTTGTAGCATCTACAGTACAAAAGATAATAATTTGCATTACTAAATTAGGGAGAAAATACAAATTAAATTAAGCTAAATTTCTGCTCCTCACACTAGTAGTAAACAAAAGGAGGTCTGGTTTGAAATATGAGATTTGATTTTGGCCAAGTATCCTAAGCCCAAAGGGAAGTAGGGGACTAACAATGATACAATTTTCTTAGACATACTTGGAAGGTTCAGATAAATTTAAACTTTGAGTCATGATAGGGAAATGAAGTAGGGTGAGTAGGGAAAAAAGAGAACAAACAAGGTGACTTTGCAATCAATTGTGCATTGGTGTTTACAAATGTTGACCCGGATTTAGAGCTTTCGGGAACAGAGTTAAGTTATACCAGGCCAGTGCCCTGAATGGCTTTGTGCAGTCAGGCACTTGTCTAGTTCCAGAATGATGCTTCCAAAGCATTCATGGCCTTTCTCACAAAACTAGGTCAGTGGTGTTTGGACATTAACTTTGTTTTTTCATAGATATTAAACATCCTAAAATAATCTTTTATTCCTCTCTACATGAAATAGTCAAGGGAGAAATAAATTTAAGAATCTGGATTGTCCATATTGTTATCTAACTTTTCTGAATTTGATAGAATACAGTCAATATGTTTTTCAAACTTTCTCTCTAATGCAACTAAAGATAGTGATTTGAAACCCCCCAGTAATGAGCATCTACTGTACTTTGTGCTTTATTATTAATTATCTGATAGAATCCTCACTATGTCTCTATGAAATAAGGTTTACTTCTATTATAATTCCCATTTTACTTATGAGGAAACTGAGATTTTAATTTGTTCACAGTCACTATGCTAGTAAGTGGATGATTTGAGATTTAAATTCAGATCTGTTTTACTTCAAAGTATTTTAAAACGTATGTTGTGACACATTATTGCTGGGATACTGATCAAACTTTTTAAAAAATAAAATAAATTACAATAGAACAAAGCAGAGTAGAAAATATTAGACAGCAAAAGAGGTAACAACAGTTCACGAAACTTTTCTTTCAGGTGTGTGTGCAGCATGTGTATAATAAGCTAAAATTAAAATGAATTTCTTTATCACAGCAAAAAAAAGTTTGAAAACTAATGAGGTCTATACTCTCGACTCAAAATAATCTGTGGCAGCTATAATATGCAAAAAAAGGAAAACCCTAAAATAAAGTACTATAATTGGGAGATGTGACTGGTAACTTCCTCAGCTTTAGAGGCTATGTGGGCTATTTTTCATTTTTTGTTTCACTAGATATATAAGCAGATATCTCTCAGATGGTTCTCTGGATTCTTTCTGCAAATCAGAGCTTGAGCAACAACTCTGCGGAGTTTCAGTGTACACAGATCTCATTTGATGACAAGTAATAGTGTGTTAGGGCTTATACAAATATTAAAGACAAGGACACTGAACTTAAATATCTTTCCCAAAGTCATCCAACTAGTACATGACAGAAATAGGAATCAACTCTGGACTCTGTGGTGTCATGTCCCCTTCTCCTCACACTTCCTTTAGATGACATACAGCAAGTGTTCCATGTACACACAGCTTTCAGGTTCAGAGCAGAAACAGGATGCTTAAGAAATGCTAGTCCTTAGGGTGTTGCTGGTGTTGATAAGGTGCTATGGCTTTTTGCATTACTAATAAACGTATGTCCTTCCTGATTTGACAGCACCAACAAAATGCAATCATTCAATTTCAAAAGCATTAAGTAACAGAGTTCTGCAGTCTCAAAATGATCAGTTTTTCAGAGAACAAAGAGTCCTTTGATACTCCTGACCTTAGTGGAAATAAGTAGGGGGGATGAAATTGGGTCTACTGTAAATAAGATACTAGCTAACAGGTAAGGAGACTGAATTTAGCAGCAATATATGATAATGAGTAGCTTCAATAGTTTATTGCTCTTTGTAAATATTCTCACCTTCTGAGCTATATGAAACATTATTTGTAATTGGAGAAATAATTTCATTTTGATGTTCATTTAACTGACTCACCTGAACACACATAGGGAAATCAGTTGTATTGTAACCATAT
Source organism: Neophocaena asiaeorientalis asiaeorientalis (assembly GCF_003031525.2). Classification (NCBI taxonomy): domain Eukaryota; kingdom Metazoa; phylum Chordata; class Mammalia; order Artiodactyla; family Phocoenidae; genus Neophocaena; species Neophocaena asiaeorientalis. The sequence goes on from NW_020175290.1 coordinate 539,365, forward strand.
GGCTATTTACTAATCTAGTCAATAGATTGAGTAGAGGCCATCTGAAAGACAATATATGGAACATCTCTAGAAACATTGTGATGCACAGTTTAGTGTTAAATATGTAATAGGCACATATGTAAAAATAACCCAAATGTATATTTGTACATAATATATCTGTTTAACTGGCTCAAATATAATGATATATGAATACAAAATATATGTGAAAAAATACCATGGCCACTGTGTTTAGGAAAATACAAGCAAGATGAGCATGAAATAATGTATTTTGCTATAACTCAGAAATTCTAAAGTGCTTTTGAGATGGCTTTTCTGAGAGTACTAATATAGCATTTAGCTACTACCAGCTTCATTTCTATTTCTAGGAGCTAGTAACCAGGAGATGGAATGCTCTGGGGTTAGTGTTGGCAGAAGACCAGGTGTTTCAGATATCAGTACTCACTGGCAGTGCGTGAGGTTTATGAGGATAAAGAGTTGGGAAATTATGTCTCTGTGTTATATATAAAGTCATGTCACAGAATTATTTATCTATCACCAAGCATCTCAAAATGCAGCTGTAATATAAAAGAAGACAACTAAATTCAGAAGACTACATTGAAATAAAAAGCTAAATTTACTAGCTGATTAACTTTGAAAATTAATTAGGCTTCAGTTTCTTCTACTGAAAATTATAGATGATAATTCCCTTTTACAGGATCTTGTCATAGTAATTTGAGGTTGAATCATATAAAATTGCTGATATTGATCATTTTTATCTACAAAAATGATAATTGCATTTAGATCAACTTAATAGTAATAGCTTCACATTTATTGAATCCTCTGTCTTATATGCTCTTTGCTATGTTTTACATGTTATAGTAGATTATAATGATGGCTTCAATTTTTTACCCTTCCCTGTATTTGTGCCCTTTGTAATATACATCTTTAGTGTCCTCCCATCACAAGTGGGCTGACCTTTCCTGTCTCTTGAGTCTGGGTCCAACAACTTTACTTATTTTGCCAGTGGGATGTCAGCATGGGTGAGCAAACAGAGGCTTGCAATTAACTTTAGCAACAGGGCTTCCCTCTTTTGCCGTGAGAACATGTCCAGGACAGACTCCTGGAGAGTGAGACATATCTAGAACAGAGTCAAGGTCACCCAGTTATTCTAGTCTAGACTATCGGCACTATTATCATCTCACTGAACAAAAGGAGACACTGTGACCCAGAGAAAAGTTCAGTAAACTGTCTTGGGTCATATTAACAGACAGTAAATGACAGAAGAAGGGTTTGAAATTAGGGAGCCTCACTCCAGAGGACATATTCCAACCAGTACACAGAACAGCTTTGTTCTTGTAAAGATGAAATGAGATTATTTTTTGAAAGTGCTTTGTCAGTGTTAAAGCACACTAAAAATATAAGTCATTATTATGAAACTGCAAAAGATGCTGTAAAATTCCAGCTAAGTTTTCCTTTGTCTCATAAAAAAATTTTAAAAACCCCAGGCAAGTACTAGCTGATTTAAAATGCACTGTTCTTTGATATGCCAGTTACATAGGAAAAACTGATAAATGGTGAAATTTAACATGCCACCTTCTTTCTGAATCAGTGATAGACCGCTGCTATTTGCTAGGCAACTACCAAGTAAACAGAAAAATAAAGCCACCGTTTTCGTGGCAAGTGTCATTAATAATAGATTAAGTTTACAGTAAATGTAATCTGTAGCATAGATCACACAGACAAAAATCCTGAAGGGGAAATGAAGGCATTAATAAGATATTTCTTAATTTTATGAAGCGTTATACACATCAGACCACTGAACCAAAAAACCTAGGGAAATAGCAATGAAACAGGGCATTTATTCCTCAGCTTCGAGGATGCATGCAAGTATAAATGGTGCAAAACAAGATGATTATGCCTAGAAATTGGAATAAACATAAAAAAGAAAAGTCTGGAGATGTTAATAGGCATTAAGTTCATGAGGTGTGACTTTATTTACATGGAATATTTTCTATGGGCATGAATTTTAAAAATTCGATTAATTTTTCATTTTTACATATATTGAACCCCCCAAAGTTATTATTTTCTTCAAAAATAAAATAAAACTAGATGCTGCACTGGGTGAAATGAATAATGGGGAGAACTGAAGGGAAACAGGACTCTGCATAGAAGTGTGCACCTAAGCTGAGTAAGGCATGACCCGAAGAGGGACTTCTTGATTTGGAAGGCTTTTGTCTGCAGTATTCCTCTTTTTATAAAACACAGAGATGACACTTTTAAAAAAAGAGAAAGAAAAAAATGAACTTAATAGAAGAAAAGAGAAGAAAAATAAAAGGAAACCCCAAAGAAATGGATTAAACAATAGGAAAAGAGTTCTGCTTTGGAAAGCATAACTAAGACTTAAATGATTTATACAAAACCTGTTGTTTCATAAATATCTCCCCAAAATCCTAGGTTTGATTTAACTGGCTCTTATTTTAATCATTTTCTTCTCCTTTGATGATTATCATCTAATTTTCTTGGTCCTTCTTTGAATAAAAAGGAAATTTAGAGGGAAAAGAGAAAGAACACTCAGAAGAGTTTTGCTCTTGAGTGTCTTTACTTTCTCTAGTATTCAGCTTTGAAAACAAACCATTCAGTCATTCATTTATTCACTTATTCATTAACTAACAAACATCTAGGGAGAAAAATGATGACTCCTAGGACATACACAATTCTGCTAAGAGAAAACTGATTGCGCTTGATGTAGATTTGGATAGCACTTATTTTTTCCTGACAACTACACCTTCATAAGATCCCACCATCTTTTTCATGTAAAATTCTGTAATACTTAGTCTCTTTATATTGTGCTTGCTCAGAAGATGTAGCTTTGTATAGTTCCTGCTTAATTTTACCTTATTGTCACTGCTTCATTGTCCTAGCCTGTCAATAGTTTTGAATCCTGACACCATAATCCTGCAGTGCTATTTGCAAATTTTTATGTATTCTTTTTTTTTTTTATGTATTCTTAAAAGTCATTGAAGAAGTTTTCTACAGGCTAGATGACTAAAAAAAAAATCTGAAAAAAAAAATTGGCACTCTATTATGTGGCAGCTGGGCATGGAAATTGATACCACTGCTTTGGAAAACTGCTTGGAAGTACTTATTAAGTTGAACATGTGAATTCCCTATAACCCATCAATTATGTTCCAAGTTATAAATACACAACAGAATTATGTGCACAGTTTTATCAAGAGGCCTGTACAAGAATAATCATACCAAAATATTTGTAATAGTCCAAACTGAGAGCAAACTATTTGTCCAGCTATATATCCATTTATGTATAATGGATAAATAAATTGTGGCATCTTCATATAATGGAATATTATACAACAATGAGTTGAACAAAGTACAGCTTACATGCAACAATTTGAACAAATATCAAGAACACAGTGTTGAGCAAAATAAGACAGAAACAAAGCAAATACTGCATAAGTTCACTTTCCTGAGTTCAGAAATCAGACTAAATAAAACTATATAGGAATGAGTCGTTAGGTGGTCAAGCTACTTTAAAAAAAAAGGCACAAGAAATGATTGTCTCTAGGGTGGAGGAACTCAGGGGACAGTGATGAGAGGAGCATGAAAGATCTCTGAAATGTTGGCAATTCTGGTTTTTGATCTTGGTTATGATTATATGGTTGTTCTCTCCGTGATAAATTACTGAGCTCTACATACGTATTTGTACATTTTTGTGTGTATTTTATTTGACAATAAAAAAGATTAAGCAAACAAACAAGCAATTATAATTAGAATGTCATGTTTGGAAGCACCCCTATAAGATCATCTTCTGGTTCATTTCCATTCCTTTAGCCTAAGCTGCCATTAAGCATCATACTTTTTTTAATGGGTGCTTTTTTATAGAGCAGATCTTTCAAATAAACTGCTTAAAGTCTTCTCTAATATTTGTCACCATTATTATTTTGTAAATAAGTGACATATTAGCCTGGAATTGCTAGGCTGGAAACATATTTCAGAAGATATATAGATAAGTCTCCAAAAAGTAAAGAAACTGAAAAATAATGACTATGACATATGACAAGTAACTCTTCTTAAATCTCAGATATTTTAATCATAACTAAGAGCTAATTCTGAAGTGAAAGTCTTTTAATCACAAATAAGTAATAACCATATTTCCTTAATCCTAAAACATATTTTGTCACACCTGTGAAATCAAGGTCCATCTTATAATCAACTGCATCCTCAATCTTTGTCAGCCTGGATCAAAGTTAAGGTCTTCCAGAGAGGATTTTCACTTACTTTTGCCAGCCAACTTCCGGCACTACCCACCTGAGACCATTTTAAATTAAATTCTCTGCTTGAAGTTCTTTGGACCACACTGGAATTGTGAATTCAGACCTCAAACTTGCATGAGTACCAACTAGTTGTTCAAATTCTCCACCCAGTGCCAAGATTGAGATATTAAGCTTCCCTTGCTGTTCTTTTCTCTGTGGCCACTGTATTGAGTAGCCTAGTTTTAAACTGAAACTAATATAGCCTTTGGTGACCCAGTTTTATTCAAAGGACTCCTGTTAGACCATGCCTCCACCCAAACTTGGTTGTGTTTTTTCCTTTCTTATTAAAGTACATAAATTCTTACAATCCCTGGTATTTTAGATTATACAGGTAGAGAGATTTTCTTTTTTTGCAAAAGAAAATATTTAGTCTACAAGTGCACAGAAAAACCCAGACTGATTCTTCCATGTATCATTCTGTTTAACCACATTTTAATTTTGGTCAAAATCTTGCTACATACTCTATATTGTTAGTAAAATATTAGGTTGCAATTAAAATTAATGAACTTACTTTGAGAACTGTAAATCATATCACCATGTGAGGCAGAATTATTGTTTCTATGTGCACACTTTGTGTTCCCTACTTGAATTATAAGACCCATGAAGTCTCAAATTATACCTTTAGTAATGTCCCATTGCCTTGTACGTTTTGGGCCCATATTAAAGATGCAATAAAACTTAGTTTGGAGGGCTGAAAAACAACATGAGGTTAGCAAGAAACAAACAAAACTTCCATAAATAGGGTGTGTGTGTGTGTCTGTGTCCATGTGTCTGTGTGTGTATGTGTGTGTGTCTGTGTGCACCTGAATGCAAAGTAAAAGTAAACATCTGGGCACAGAATCAAAGAAAGCTTCTTTGTTGGTCTTCATTATGAAAATATTTCAGCTTTGTCAGGATTAGATATTATGGAAGAGTGCTTGGGAGGGGATTGGGACTCCTATCTACAATACTTGCTCCAACAGATTCAATTCATAGCCTTAGCAGGTAATAAAAGAACTTTGCCTCTGGACCATGTAAGGGATTGCCCAGGCATAGCTAGGTGCACTGGCCATTTTATGTATTAATGCCAATCTCAAATAAATCACTTTTCTGGTCTGCTGTGGAAGGAAAGAGGATATTTCTGTCAGTAAGTGAATGGAGGATTACTGACTTGCCGACCTTTCCTGACTGTGATAAAAGATGACTTCTTTCCTTTTAGCAATACTTCAAAAATGGAAATTGCTCTTTTAAACGTACAATGTGAGAATGAAGTAGGGAGCCCGCTATTATTCCATAAATAGATCGTGGCAGAGGGCACCCCTTGGGAAAGGGAGAAATTCTCATTAGGGCTATTTTTCTGAGAGCTGTCAATATGCATGCGTTTGCATTTAAAGAATGGAGAAAGGAGGAAGCAAGTCCTGACCGGATGTATTTTTAAGACTCTATTCTTATTCCTGCAGCATTTAAATATAGTGTGTAAAATACAGCACTCCTAAATGCCTCATGCTATGTTTGTTCTGCAGATTCTTATGTCACTTTCCTGATGAAGGAGTCAGGAATGCAAAATTATTTTGCCTTGCATTGTTAGATCCAAATAAGAATGGAAATAACAAGGCATGCACTTTCCCTTGACCCAGGATATGTGACAGTTGCCTGGTATTTCAAAAACAAATGGCTTTTGCTGCTCAGGCCACAGGAAAAAAGAATGTGCTAAAGGACTGGACTTTTTGTTAAATGTGTTTGAGGGTCTTTAAAGGCCTGAGAAAATTAAACAAGTGAGAAAATAATGATGCAGAATATTTAGTGATATCAAATACTAAAACAACTCAAATGGTCTAGAAGTCACACCGTATCTCTGGAGTGTTCTATCAATTAAGTCTTAAGTGACCTTTCTTTCAGTAGTACCAGTTGTCAGAACCACTCTTTTGTTTTATGTTCTGTGTGCATGTGGCTTCTCTGGACAATTTGAAGGTATTGTTCACAAAAAGCAAGGATCCTGTGTTATACCAGTGGATGCTTCTGGTGATGAATCAGTTTGTCTTAAGGGCTCGAGGCCACCTGCTGTCATACAAAATCACAGAAAAATGTGAAAGCTAAAATCCACATCAATCAATAGAACTTTGTTTTGAAATTAAATAGGGAAAAAAAAAACTCTGAAAGTGGATGACTTAGCCCCTGGATGAAAACTGTGGAGATGACAGATAATTTGACTGCCTATAACACTTTGCTCTAAGAACTAAGAAAAAATCATGCTAGCATATTATTTAAACACCTAAATATTTTGGTCTCATCACAAGAAAGAATAATCCTCTTTTTGAAGATATTTATCTGTCACAGTGCATCTGATATTGAAATACATATTACATCAGTGAATTTTCATGAACAAGTAATGATCTTTTCTTTAAAAACACACACACACACACACACACACACACACACACACACACACACACACATTTGCCTTTAGGAGGATGCAATAGCAAGAAGCAGGAGGGAGGGTTTCTTCCCACCTCTTGTTTAATCCTAGGTTGAGTTGGAACACAAATGTGGAGGAGATTAAGTCCTTGACCTTGGGCTCAGTTGTCTGTGCTTGTGTATAACTGCTTTTTCATATGTGGAGCCACCATTTTAGCCAAAGGATGATCCAAAAATAACTGGAACTGTTAGGTTGACTTGCTTAAGCAGCCATACAGATCAGGTGTCCAGAAGAGTTGGATGAGTAGACTCTTCTACCAAATACAATTAATGTGTACACTCCAGCATGCTTGATTCTAATTGGTCCTGATTCACCTGAGCCAAAAAAGCACCAGAGCGGAGGCAATAGAAACCTTGGTTGATAGTATTGTGTGTGTGAGATATTACTCTGAAATGCTCAAGAGAAGCCGTAAGTGCAAAGAAACAGGCAAAATCAGCAGGACCAGCATTCTTGGAGAATGCATGTGAATGGTGCTGTCTGGAGTTGTGCAGCACGACAGCTCTTATGGGCTAAGGTAGATTGCCAGTGCATTTGTGATGTAAGATGGGGGAGAAATTACCATGAGTGGCTTCAGAGATTCCAGGACAGTTTTCATGCCATCTAATAATTATTGATCTTTCCCCCTTAGCATATGACTTTGATCCTGGGAAAAATATACACACAGAAGGGAGTGTTTACACTAAAATATTTTCACTTCGTTATATTTTACTGTGAATGAGAGAACTGGGAGCAATTCTGATGGGGAAATAGGAGTGTTAGGCATGCTGGGGTGGGATAGGAAGTATGTCAAGAAATCTTCATGTACTTCCCAATTCTTTTTTGGAGATTTAGCACAACCTGAATATTGAATCCTCTAACAAAGGGTGCTTTGTCTAACAAAAGGTTCTATTGGCTCCAACTAAAACTAGTTTAATCAAAACAGGAAATTATTGGAAGGACACAGGAGTATTTCAGGGAACACAAGGAAGCTTGACCTTACTAAGAACTGGGACCACCCACTGTTATTCTCTCTGCGTCTTACAGGGTCCCTCTTGACTGCTTCTCTCTGCATATCTATTTCATTCCTTTATTCTCTGCAGTTTTTCTTTGCCTCCCTGCACGTACCCCCAAACTCCATAGTTTATGCATTTTATTACTAGCTACATGCAGAGACCAATTCCAAATCAATAGGCAAGGGAAACAGAGGGGACTAGCTTAAGGCAGGAACCATCTCTGCTGTATGTAATCACCTCTGACCAGGGGTGCAGGGTCATGTGGTGCAAATATGGCTGCCTGCCAAGTCCTCTACTGTTCTCAGAAAAATCATTATGGGTGAAGCCTAGACTCCAGAGCTAATCAATTACATCAACCTGTCAGGTTTCTACTCTCATAACTGCACAGTCTTATACCACATAGTTATGACTAAATGATAAAACTTGGAAGATCCAACTGTTAGATCTCCTTGTCCTGTATATATTTTTCTCCAATCTTTATGCTCACTTTAACTTTGTATTACATAGATTGTAAATAATTCTAAAAATGCTCTGGTTCCAAAATAAAAAACATATATGCAAACCATTCTAAATATAAAAATGCACAAAATTTGTACATATTTATACTCGTAAATCAATACGAGCCTCACTTTAGGAAGAGCATGTCACATGTGTTTTCCCCATCCAGAGAGCATAGTAGTCCAACAAGCCTAACTGAAGTCAAACACTGCTTTTGATTTGAATGGGCGTAAGAAGTCTTAATTGTTGCCTCAACTTTTAGAGCATTTGTGATTCAAACATGTCATGCAGTTAGCAGCAGCAGGAGGATGTTGATGTGTTTAGGCTCATACTTGAACTTCCTAAAGTTCAAATACCTGCCCAAATATGTACTAATATTTATTGACTTTCTGATACAAATGGGGAAAAATAATTTTATCCATGCCTGAAAAGAATGCGGGAAAGAAACTCACAGCATTCCATGTCTTTAAAGTTGTCTGGAAGGATATGCTAAATATTGAGGTTTGCAAAGAAATATTCCAAGAATGGATTTTCCAGAATTCTGCTTCATTAAGAAGCATTTAAAAATATCAAGGTCTTCAGAAAATATAACTGGAAATTTTATATGAAACATTATGCCTCCATATAGATTTCTGTATTATATCAAATTTATGCCAAATTTGTTCCAACAGTGAACAGCACCCATAGCTTGGAGTTGAATGAGAAACATACTTTTCATTCCTACTGTACAGCACAGGGAACTATATACAATATCCTATGATAAACCATAATGGAAAAGAATATGAAAAAGAATGTATATATGTATAACTGAATCACTTTGCTGTACAGTAGAAATTAACACATTATAAATCAACTATACTTCAGTAAATTTTTTAAAAAATATACTTTACATGATCATTAGTGTTAAATGTTTTATTACAATATCTCATTTTGCTTCTTTCAGACACACCATGGCTCAAATAAATGACACAACCATAATGGCTAGATAATGTTTAAGATGAATCACCTACAAGTTAAAAATGGTAAAACTTGTTCTTGATGTCAGGAATTGCCACATTACCACTGAGCAGTGAAATGGCCACAAAGGGGAACTTACTCTCCAAAAATGCTTTGATCCACAAGTTTCCCAGAGAGAGGCTGCCAAGCATGATAGCATTATCTGTATTTTCAGTTAACACACAGTATCAGAGGCCAGCGAAGCAGTGTTTCTCCTCCATTTAACCCTTAATAATTTAATTCCCCGTTCATAATCATCTTTTGTTGTTGTTGGATTTTTTTTTAACATCTTTGTTGGACTATAATTGCTTTACAATGTTGTGCTAGTTTCTGCTTTATAACAAAGTGAATCAGCTATATGTATACATGTATCCCCATATCCCCTCCCTCTTGCATCTCCCTCCCTCCCACCCTCCCTATCCCACCCCTCTAGGTGGTCACAGAGCACTGAGCTGATCTCCCTGTGTTATGCGGCTGCTTCCCACTAGCTATCTATTTTACATTTGGTAGTGTATATATGTCGATGCCACTCTCTCACTTTGTCCCAGCTTATCCTTCCTTAATAATCTTAACAGAAATGTCTTCTGTTCAGTTTTAAAACAATTTCTTTGAACTCTTCCTTGTGAACTACATTTTTATCAAAAAACTAAATAGGTTGTATGATATTAATTTCTTATTTTACCTTTCTGATGATAAAGTCAAAGCAACCAAGGGTCCGTCTTCAGTACCATCATGTATATGCAGTGTTTGAAGTTAAAGTCTATGCCTGTCTCTCTTCTGTGTATAAGAAATGCCTTCCGGTCACACAGAACATCCTCACCCATGCCAAAATTAGTATATAAATTATATATATAGTTTAGATACTATTTTCTTCATTAATCCACGTCACACGCAGAAATTGAAGTATTCAAGGTTTTTGCTGGTTTGATGACATGATTTTCCAGTATTTGTTCCAAGCTTCTTTTATAATCATTATTTCTATGAAGTCATTCAACTTGGAAATAATTGCTTGCCAAAACTGAGTTTCTCTGGTGAACCACTCAACACAGCTTTAGTTTTACAAAGAACACCATTCTTTGTATGCTGTTAATCTTGGCTTACAAACACCACATATTATCCTTCCCACTTGAACAGTTCAGCTCCTGTTCTCTTAGTTATACTTTGGAACCATTAGACTTACGGCTGGAATATAAATGTGTGAGTCACCTAGCTGGTGAGTCTTTGAAAACAGATTTTCCAAGTATGGATATATGGACCGTCTGCTCGTGGCAACATCTAGTAGTTATTAAAAATGTGAGGACTTCCCAGTCTGCAAACCTGCCTTATATCAGAAAAATTGTTGGCATTTTATCTCATAGAGTTTTGTTACTTAGTCTGATTTTAACTTTGACATTAAGTATCTCTGACATTGTGTTCCCAATACTTGACACAGAAGTTATTCAAGTTAAATTATTCAAATAAATTAGTGCTTCCTGTGAAAATACTAAGCGCTTAATTCTCATTTTTATTTGCTCCTTTAATCTTATCTCATTTAAGGTTGCACTTCTGAAAAGCTATTAACAGAAGGTCGTAACATGAAAATTTGACCAATAAATTAAAAATCCAGGTATTCAGTGGATTATTCTACAGAATACAAAATAATTTCGCTATCAGTTAATTTTCTAACCAAAATGACTTAAAGACCACCAAAATGGAACATTGTGTTGACAAAGCATGGGCCTGACTTAATAAAACAAACCACAAACTGACTATATGGCCACTATGGCAAAGCAAATTAAAATTGTTTTCCTGTTTCCTGTTCACAATGAAATGTCTGAAGGCAATGGATTTTCCCTTGTCTAATCCTAGTGAAGTTATCTCTCCATGTCTTCCAAATTCAGAGAAACTGGGTCATGGATAATTACCAGGCAGGACATGACTGTAAAGGTGTTTTGCCTGTGAGAATTCTGTATGAAAATGAAAGTACCTTATACTGAAAATATAATACATCAAATGAATGATGCTGCTCCATCGAATTAGAATAAGGTCATCGAAAAGGAAAATTTCTACGATAGAAAATTTGTGAAAATGTTAGAATTCATAACTTAAATGTGCATACTTTTAAACATCTGATATTAAATACCTCATAGATTTATGAATGATTTACAATATTTTTTTCAGCAGAAAAATATACTGTGAACCTGTCAAGATTTGAGCGTTCATGAGAAATGAAAGACATGACAAAAAATATATATTTTATATTCAAACTGATTTTATCAACACAAGAAAATTTGCTCAATTATATATGGCTCTATTTCTACCTTCCAGAAAATTTTTTGACAATCATACAAGTGCATTTTTTGCTCTAATATATATTTCTTTCCAAGTATACTTAACATTTATCTAATACACAAAGGGTGATGGGAAATTTGGACTTTATGAATTTCTACACATATGCACACTGAAAATTTAGTGTCTAATTAAAAAATAGAAATAATGCAGGAAAGCCTGCTTTAACATACCTTGCAACTACTGAAAACTAAACAAAAACCAAATTAGAGTATCAAACCCTTCACTACTCCTCTTTCTACTTGTGTGATTAGACAATAGGAAAAAGGAGAGCCTACACTCTGTCTCCTTCTCTGTGCCTTTTAAGATAGAAAGTTAAAAAAGACACTTAATAGTCTTTCTTTTATTGTTCATATAACTCAGCTGCAGAAGATAGAAAGGATTTGGGAGATAATTTGAAACAAAATATAGTTTAAAAATATTTTACACAAAATGAACATGTCATATCAAGCTATGTTTTCTAAATAACATATACTTTATAAAAGAGAAAATGAACTGAAGACATGTAATTTAGAAACCTGTTAAAGAGTCCACACAGTAGAGAAGACACAAAGTCAAACCACATCAGTGAAGCCACTTTTATTTTTATTTTTTCCACATAGATAACTTCATGTCAGCTACAAAAATCATGAAATTAAGAACTGATCGTGAAACTGCAAACTCAAAACCACTGGAGTGATAAACAGGTTCCCCCCAGAGGACTGTTAAAAAAACAATAACCAGAATAGCATGAATTCATATTTAAGTATTAAACATGTCATATATTTTAAAATAATAAATATATAACAGCAGTAGAGAAACTAATAGCATAAACAGCATGGAGTATATTTTATTTTTTAAGACAGATGAAATTTCTAGGCACAGTTTTAGGCATTAAAGAGGACACAGAGGCATAGGTTAGTGTGCGCTGCTCTGTACAAAAATACAGTCTGAATAAATTACATTGCTAGCCATACAATTAGACGTCACTTACCAGTCAGTTCATTGCATGTTTAATAATATACAGGTACATGCTAATCCATATATATCATTTATATTTCAAACACATAGGTCTCTCTATATTTATGTCTTTAAAATTTACATGTTGAACTTACAAAAAGCTAAATTGTTGTGCAAGAAATCCAAATAACTAGCCCTGCTGAGTACTTTATGCTATATGTATGTATGTATATCTCTCTCTCTCTCTCTAAGATAAACAATGGGATTGTAGTTAATAGTTTGGCTTGTAAGAAAACATTAAACAAACCTAAAGCTGCAAAGACATAATGTTACTGTGGGTGAAAAATTCACTTGTGTTGATTCTGATAGACAAAACAGTATTTTGGATGAGCAATGACAACTTTCATGTTATATTGAACTTGTTAGTAATGAAACACTTTCAAATATTAGTGATGGTAGAAATATAGCATAGGGCTCTTCACTGGGAAGGGGAAAAAAGTTATATAAGAAATCTACTTCTCAGTAAACAGCAAATATGTGTGCCTTAGCTTATACTATATTCTGTCACTTTCCAGCTTTTCATATTGACAGAGAATGAAAACTTTGTAAGACTCAAGATATGATATTGTTCTAACAGCACACTGCATCCTCTACTAGGACTAAGAAAAGTGCCTCACTGATGTCAGCACCAAAGTACTGTTTGTCCATTATTCAGGAATAAAGAGATTCTCTCCCAGTAAAGAGTGTTTAGTAGCTGAAATCCCTTTCCAACAAATACCAATATTTAATGCTGCTCTGATAATACGCAATTAACAGCAAGATAGTCTGGCCCAGATTTTACTATTTCTCAAGAAAATTGCTTCAAAAGATTCTATAATAGTAATATCTTTCTGGAAAATTTCCACTCATAGTTTCTTATGATTCTATACAGAATTATATACTTTTATAAAGGTTTCTCTCTAGGATGCATTTAATCATTTTTGTCTGTCATCGCTAAAATAAGAATAAGCCTGGTTCTTCAAATTTACTTTGTGATTCCATAGAAAAGTCACAAGATAAGAGGGTTTTTTTTAAGCCTTTGAATAATAAAACAGTTTTGTTTTTTTCCTGTTGTTTTGGCAACAGTTCTTAAGACAAGCTGAAAGCAGAACTCTGCTTTGGGAGGTAAAGCAAATTATTAAATACTATTGATGTGGTCCTGCTCTTAACAGATTTTGCAATATAACAGAACACAGGTACATTTTAAATGATTTCTCCAATGCTTCTTTCTGCAAGAGGGCCAAATAGTGTCTTTGTTAACAAAAATAATTATTTATATTAGAACTGTATATTTGATATAAAAATATGTTTACAATTAAACTAACCAAATTTGTATATTAAACAGGATTAACACAAGTTTGCAGTGTAAGACTCGTTGCAAGCTTACTCCCTATTATTGATAGTTCCTTCCATTTGACCAGTCAATAAATGATTCCCTTACTATAAATCCATCATAATTGTGTGCACAAATCAGTTAGCCCATTAGTTAACTTCAGAGGACCAGGTGATAACCAGATGAATTCTACTCCTCTATTGACATTTAGACATTTATATAAATCTATCACTATTCCTTTATTTTTTAATGAAGACATTTAAAATACTTGGAAAAAAGGCAGCCTTCTATTTTAATGAATTTTAAACAAAATGATCATCCTAATTGCTACTCTCTTTTGAACTACAGGGCTTACAGAAGAATCATTAATTTTCAGATTAACACCATTTCAGTTTTTCTTCTTATACAATTCTATTAACACTTTCCAGTGAAACAGTAGAGAACATAGAGCAAAAGCTTTAGGGTATATGCACTTTTGTATGGTAAATAAGTGTGAATACCAATCTAAGCCTCTTAAAAACGTGTACAAGGTTAGTGTTCAAATCACTTCACTAGAGCAAACATTTATTTTATGTGCAAAAGGCAAATGCATGTGTAGGGCTAGGGAAAAACTTATTACCATTTATACTAATGGTTCACCTTCTATAAAAATATTTAAGCTTGTTACATATGCACAACTGTTTGCTGTAATGTTTGGTAAGTGATTTAAAGGGTACTTAGGACAAAAGCAACTCATGCATATTTCTTTCTAGTTGCCCCAAGGAAAGTAGAGACTCAATTTTTCCTCATTCTAGATATGGCTGAGGCAAAATTTCTAACCACATAATGAAAAGCACATGTCTCCAAGTCTTGACTTCCTTCCCAGGGAGATGCTGATTGCCAAAGCATAACCTCCCTTTAAAACAAGTATTCTTGAAGGTGGAATATGTATCATTAACCAGTTACATTCAGAACCCCCATTAGATGCTGAAGGGAAGTTCACTTTTCAAGAGTTCACTCAAGCAAATAACCAACGGCCAATGTAGTCACTGGGTGGGATAAGCAGGCGATAAGGACTCTAACAGAGGAATCCTTGTCAGCACAATGGAGCTTCTAAACGTTGCTTATGCCAGCTGCTCCCCTGCAGGCAATAGAAGATTCAGGCATTTCTCATTCCAACTAGTTTCTCACAATGGTTGCTGTCATATAGACCCTTCACGTCTCAAGAAAAGTGACATGAACATATTGGAAGTTTGCAGCATTTGCCTATGTCTAATCAGCTCTCTTAATTTGTGCAGGTCCCTAAAATGGATGTAAAAGCTGGTTATGATGTTGACAGCCAAAAGGCAAAAGATATTAAATCAATTGAGCAAACTGCTTGATGCTCCACAAGTGTTTTAGAAAATAGTGACTTAGAAAAGATGCAGATGTAATCCTTTTGTTGGATGGTTGATTTTTTTTTAAATTTTAGACTATTGGTTCTAGTAGTAGTCTTCGTAGTTCTTAGGGTTCAGGCAATAAAGGATGGCACCCCCAAACGAAAATATAGTTGCACCCCAGGCCAAGCCATAACCCCAATTGAACTCATGGTAAATTTTCAAGCTCACAGTTTCAATGAACTTGATTGGGTAAAGGACCAGGCTGCAAACCTGTAAAACAACTAAAAAAAAAGCAAATCAAAATTAGGAAAATGTTATTTACAGGAAATAAAATGATATACAAATATACATATGTATGAGAATTACACTTTAATCAAATAAACAAAAAAGCCAAAAAATTTGAAGCATTGCTTATTCTAGATGGTACACTTTAAAATATTGACAACTTTTTCTGTTTAACACTATTTCACAGTACAGTAAGAATTACTCTATTAATAATTAGCAAATCACGATAATAGTATTTGATGAAATAATTAGTGTAATATAATTTATATGAGCATACAAAATAATGG
Source organism: Neophocaena asiaeorientalis asiaeorientalis (assembly GCF_003031525.2). Classification (NCBI taxonomy): domain Eukaryota; kingdom Metazoa; phylum Chordata; class Mammalia; order Artiodactyla; family Phocoenidae; genus Neophocaena; species Neophocaena asiaeorientalis. Next base: position 555,185 of record NW_020175290.1, read on the forward strand.
TTCTCACTTTACAAACACATATATAATTATCACTATTATGGCAAGTAGTACTAGTTTAGCTAAACTGTTTCACTATACAACACCTGTAAATAGCTTCCCAAGAATAGTGACCCCAAATAGCAGCTAAAAACCCTTGTTATTTATTTATACTCTTGAGAAATTGGGGACTTTGAATTCATCTATACTGATGAAACTGGTGTACCTGTGATTCAAGATGTGCTTTTGTTGCTGTCACTTCTCAATATCATCTAACTCAGCCCAATATTCCAAGTCCTACCTTGATGTCCTTACTCTGATCAAAAACTATTTTTATTCTTTTCTTTTCATCCAGTCCATACCTCTCATCTTTTAAAATGGGTTCAAAAGTCATCTTTGTCAAGAAGCCACACCAACTTACACCCTTATTAGATATAACAGATATAAATATATTATATATTCATTCCTCACCTACTTTCAAAAAAGAATTAAGTCTATGAAGGCATGGGAGGTAATCGTACTAGAAAACCTAAGTTAATGATGTCTACCACAATAGGGCACAAAACTTAGCTCTTACTTCTTAGTTAAACCTTAGTTCTTAGGCAGGGCTAAAGGGGAAATGTGATGAGTTATACTTAATAAAATAAAAGAAACCAGTTAATCGGGAAGGGGGAGGTGCTTTTTAAAAAAATATCTAAAATGCAGTCGGTATTTATCCAGTGGTTATTTTTATATGGGAGACACTGGATTATATATGAGGTGATGTCTTCCATTCAAAATCATAACTTTCTATTGGATCAACTATTATATAATTTCTTTTTTTTTTTTTTTGCCCACGCCGCACGGTTTGTGGGATCCCCGACCAGGAATTGAACCCATGCCCCCTGCAGTGGAAGCACAGAGTCCTAACCACTGGACCACCAGGGAATTCCCTTCTATTTTATTTAAATCAATTTAATGAGAATTTATGGGATGCATCTGCCTTATTCTCTACTATATGATGGCTTCCACCCTCAAGAGACAATCTTCACCCTGAAAAATCTGAGATATAGTAATATGTGACAGGGATTGGCAAACTACCAAATCTGGCCTGCTTTTTGTTTTTGAAAAAAAGTTATACTGGAACACAGCCAGGCTCATTCATTTATGTACTGTTCACACTACCATGGCACAGTTGAGTAGCTGCAACAGAAACCATGTGGCCCACAAAGCCAGAAGTATTTACTATCTGGCCTTTTATAAAAAAAAAAGTTTACCAACCCCTGATATATAATGTAAATTTTGGGTTAAAATAATTATTATTTAACTCATCTTAAAAATACCATAAATTCCAAAAATGCAACAACGAAAATGTGAATGATTAAGGTGTAGGAGACAAGAATAAACTTTGACACAGTAAAAATGATACAGCTTATTACATTTTTTGAAAACAGCAAGAGGATGGATAGTGTGTTTAATTAAACTGGAATTTCGTGCTTTAAAATCTACTCTCATCTATTCTCAGTACCTGTAAAATATCATTAATACCAATATGACTAATGTTCCTAGAAAGTCTACATTAACAGTCATCTATCTCTGGCATAAGACTGATGAACTACAGAAAACTCATGAGGGGGCATGATTCCTAAAAATTATTACTTCCGATAACGCTCAGACTAGGCGTGAAATGACCTTTCTGGAAGCAGATATAAGAATTCCAAACATTTTTGCCATGTAGCTCAACACTGCTCTGGGCCAGCACTAGCCTACCATACTTCCACATTACTACTGACAGTGGATGGATAAGTAGGTCCATATAACAGGAGAATCTCTCAACATTCAAAACAGAAATCACACCTTGTTTATAGTTTAAAAATCTCAGAAAAAGTTTTAAGTCGTTGTTAGAACAATTAACAGCATATTATATAATCCACACTTCTATTTCCAGCCAGTAAGTGCTAAATGTGTATTAATTTAAAAACTGGCTGGCTCTGTGCCTTTGTGATGGAAAGGGTGCTTTCATGTTTTAAATGTCTTAAAACTAACAAGAAGTCAATTACTATCAACCATGAACTACAGAAAAAAAAATTCCAAAGTTACTAAGTAAATTAAAAAGAAAAGCATTTTTCTCCTTTGGTTTCTATACTCTGGTCACTAGATCCTGCCAGGATATGATTGAAATATGAATGTGAATTAGAAACAGTAAAATTCATTTACTCATTCAACAAATACTTGAATGTTTCTAAAGTGACACAGTTTAAGGCACTGGTAACACAAGTTGCTACCCTCATGGCTAGGCACACCATTAACAGTAAATAAATATAGAATACGGCAGGTATTGCTAAGAGACGTGAAAATACAAGAAAACAAGACAGAGGGATGCAGGCTGCTCTTTTAGATGAGAGCTGAAGAAGGCCTCTCTGGGGAGGAGTCATTAAAGCACAGACCTGAATGAAGTGAGGGGTGCAGGTCAATGTAGTGGGAAGTGAGCAATCTTGGGTAGAGGGCACGGGCAGTGCAAAACTGATGCAGGAGCACACTGGGTACAGTGGAACATCAGTAAGGATGCTGTGGATGCAGTACAGTGGTACAGAGAGCAAGGAAGGGAACAGCATGAGATGAGATAGAAAAGACAGCCAGAGGCTCATTCAGGAATGGCCTTGTGAACCATGATCAGGGGTCTGGATTTCATTCTAAATGTGATGAGCAACTGCAAGAGGAATGTGAACAGAGAAGTAAAAACTGATCCGAATTATATTCTAAAAGGATTATACTGCTTCTTTTGTGAATCAGCCAGTTCCTGGAGTGAGGTGTTCACCTAGCCTGCTTTTAATATTCATTTCAGTGTGTTCTATTTAGCAAATATTTGGTCTTCATGGTATAATATAATGATATAGTTTCCCTCTAGTGGGAAAAGTAGAAACACAACTCCATTAGGCTCCACTGGCTTCCTTCTCTCTCTTGAGCAGCTTTCTTAGAGATGGAACTTTATTGTGTTGTTTGCCAGATGAAAATAACCCTAAAACGCTTTATGCTTCTGAATTATTTTACTCTCTTTGGAATCACTGAGAAAAATGCATGTAATAGCAAAATTGAGAAAAAAATATAATCTTGCATTTGTAAATAATTTTCTTCATTTAATATAATATATAGATGCAGGTTAAAATGTCTCCTTGCCTTTCACAGATGCTGCAAAGGAAACTAACAAACACACCTAGAGTCCAGAACTCAAGAAAATAACACCATACTATGTTTCTACTTTATCACCAATCGATGAAACATAACAGGCATTGGCTGTGGTATTTTCTATGCTCTATCTCAGAGGCATAAGTAAAGTTGTATAGCGTTTTAGAATTTGAAGGGAATTTGAGGTTCATTTTATTCCCCCTCCCTACTTTTTGGAAAAGAGGCAACAAAACTACCAGCCATGAAATTGTGCAGACAGAAACATGACAAGAACTTAGAGGTTCTTGTGTTATTTCTAGTTTTCTTTAAGGGGATATTTTTCAATGTTTTCAATATTGAAATATTCAAATTATTCAATAGTCAAATAGTCAATATTTTCTAACATGGGGATATTTCAATATTTCAACAAACATTTATTGGATGCCCACTGCATTCTAGGTGAAAGAGGTAAGACAGATAGGACACGGCCCTTGTCCTTTGATATTTCATACTCTATCGTGGAGACAGACACACAGATACAAACAAATGTGTTCAACAGTAGTAGTAGAGGCATGTTCACTTATAATCCATTCATCATGTTTATTGAGCTCTAATGATATTCCAAGTACCACTTCTGCCTGCAGAAAGAAGGGAGGGCTTCAGAGACGAAGCACTATTTGAACTGGTTCTTGAAGGATGGACAGTACTCGGTCAGAAGAGAAACATGAAAACACCTCTAGGAAGAAGAAGCAGTTTCCATAAAGCTTAGAGATATAAGAGGCTGTGCCCATAGAAAATTCACATGGGTAGAATGAAGGGCACAGTCACATGGAGATGTTTGGTTTAGACTATAAAAGACTTATTAGCATGTCATAAAAATACAGACTGGTTTCTATAGGGAGACATTTCAGAGGTTATTTGAATTGTAGATGCTGTTGGTACCCTATCCATATACTCTCATCCTCATAATTCCAGTATATGTCAGCCTGACTTTCGATTGTCAGCACCTGCACTTCTTTGCCTGACTTTTCCTCTGGCCACAAAAGCTACTTTGCCTGACTCCGAGGCAGGTACAGTGTTCTGGGAAATTACCATTGCTGTTTCCCCATCATCACCAACAGCCCTTACCAATGACTATCAGCATTTGGTTTATAAATACTCCAATTCCCTAGTCCTTCCAGTGAGGTAACTCTGAGGGGTGTGTTCTGCACTGGTTTCCAAAATTTTTCCAGGAAGATTAAGCTCCAGATGCTTACAGTGACCACTGGTTTGATAATGTACTCTTTATTGGCTGCCTTCTCTTCCCTGTCTCACTTTCTTTCCATATCCCTTCTTTTACCTCCCAGATTAAGTACTTGCACTTGATTCCTTGCTTCAGATTCTGCCTCTGGGGAAACCAAAGGAACAAGTGACAAGACCAGATTTGTATTTCAGAACTACATCTCATGTGTTTGTATGCAAGACAGCCTAAAAGGGAGGAGACTGGAGGAGGACAGGCCCCTAGGAGGTTAGTCAGTGCATGGATACCTACCTGTGCACAGTGATGACTAAGGTAACATCAGTGGGAAAGGTCAGGGAAAGTAAAGACTATAAAAGAAAAACTGAGTAACTGGATTCCAGGAAAGGCAAAGGAAGGAGTCACATAGACAGTTTAACTCAGACATTACCACAGAAAAATAAATTAGGGGGAAGTTCAAATTTGGGAACTGAGATGTTGCACTTGAGGAAGAGTTATATCCTCAACTAACTCAGTAATGGTGGTGTATAAAAAGAAGCTACAGACTTAGAAGATAATTTAAAGACAGAATTGATAGGACTATCCAGCCAAGTCCCCTAAATATCAAATTTACATAAAGGAAACAATATTTGTAGAATAAAAATCATTTGCCCATGAAAGGTTAACATGAAGCTATCAATTTCTCTCCTTTTTAATTTAATCTATAACTACTTAAAATTAAGCAGTACATATGAAATGAATTCTTGATGGCGATACTGTAAACTGTTCTAACCAAAGGGTAGTTTGATATGGATAAAGATCTGTGAATAGAACTCCTTTTTAGTTTGAAATATAAGCTGGACACTGATTTTTCTGTCAAAATCTAGACTTGAAATACCTCCAGCCATCTCCTTGTGCCTGACAGGATGGAGAGGAGGGCTGCAATACACAAGCCTCTAATCAGAGATGGAAAGCAGGTGCAGGACCCCCTCCCAAAATATCCCCATTCTGCATAAATAATCATTTAGAGGAGGCTTTCTGCAGATATAACTGAAAGGAACATCCTCAATAATACAATTAGTGGGGATTCTGTCATTTAAAATCTGTATTATGAGAGACTCAGATTTTTCTGCAACTTGTCTTAAAGGCCATGGGGGAGAAAAAGGAAACAATCATCCTAAGTCCCAGTGGGGCACAAAAAGATCTGCAAAACCATACAATAAGAGAAAAGGACCCAGAAAAAGGCAACCCCTCTAATTTCACCAAGTCTTTAGTGAGAACTAGATGTCAGGTATCAGAATCTCCTCATGCATTATCTGTCATTGTCAGTTACACAATAAAAAACATGCTATAGTCAACTGTACTGGACATGTGCACAGTTTTCATGATGTGCTATGTTTCAGTCATGCTGTACTGATCAGTTTGTGACACCTTGAGTTGCTGCCATCCTTCAGGTGTTGCTCCCAAGAGATGGAGTAACTGGAGTTACAGGATGGACTCCAACTGCAGTACACAGTTGGCAGCTGAATTAAAAATTCAAGGCTGGGGCTTCCCTGGTGGCGCCGTGTTTGGGAGTCTGCCTGCTGCTTCAGGGGACACGGGTTTGTGCCCCGGTCCAGGAAGATCCCACATGCCGCGGAGCGGCTGAGCCCGTGAGCCATGGCCGCTGGGCCTGAGTGCTCGGAGCCTATGCTCTGCAACGGGAGAGTCCACAACAGTGAGCGGCCCGCGTACCGCAAAAAAAAAAAAAAAAATTCAAGGCTGATTCGGCTTTTATTTTTCTATGTGTTATATGTACCCAAGTACAGATAACTCGTGAAACCTCACTTGGGCTCTCAAATTAGAGAGCTGCCCTGAATTGAAACCCTGGCTCTGCAACTTACTAGCTGGACAACAGCAGACAATTACTTAACCTTTCTGAGGCTGCTTCTTCACTGATAATATGAGGAAAATAAATACCTAATCTTACGACTGTTATAGCAGAGATAGCAGTGTGCTACAGGTCTAGCAGTATGACACATGGTAGGTGCTCAGTTAATTATTATTATCATCAACAGTATCATTATAGATAACATCTTATTCTGAAGTCTAAATTTGTAGGACCGAAGGTAGAAGAGTTGTGGAACATAGGACAATGTTTTAGATGGGTTGCAGCGATGGCTACCTCTTAGATCTAGCAATTATTCAAGCAGGTAGCAAACCCACCCTAAATCAAGGACCTCAGAGAAAAAGAGAAGACAAGAAAACCTCTAAAATTTGTCTGGCTGTGTTTATAAGACTTAATCATCAGCTTTTAGTAAAAACCCTTTAAGAGTATATTATCTAACACCAAGATAGTGAAGTTGCATACTATAGGCATCCAACATACATTTGTTAAATAAATGAATGAAAATATGGATATATGAAAAATAATCTCTACAACTGTTACTTTTTGAGCTGTTTTGGTCTTAGATTTGTGGTCACAGGGAATTTGCTGCTTCATAAATTGCCAACAGAGTAATGGTTTAAGAAAAAACAAATTACAGTTAGCTAGCTGTTTTCATGCCTGTTTTTCCCTATCAGATTATAAGCCACATTCCTCAGTCTTCTTTCCGTCATTCACTCAGCTATTTACTGAGTGCCCCAGAGTACCAGGCACTGCATATGGTACTGAATTAATGATGTAGTTCTGCGTAGAAATGTTTCCAAGTGGTAGTGCTATGTCTGTTTTGATTTTATGTACTGCAAGTTTCAGCAGAAGCAAAAAAAAACAAAAGAATATTTCTTAGTTGAGATAAGTATCATTCCCTATGTGTGTGAATACCAAGATAAAGCTTAATATTATTTGAAGAAGAAAATATTGTGAGAAAAGTGGAGAAATACAGACCATTTTCAAGCAGACCAGGATGAGTAAAAAGGGAAAATAGTCCCAAATACACATTTACAAAGAATCACTAAACTGGTGAGACAAGCCAACCACTCGAATAAGTATGTTTCCTAAGAAGCAAGCAAGATAAACAACCATGATTTTTAGCTAGCATTGTTTCAAGTAGGCAGATTTTCCAACTTTGTTAATCTTACACCCAAATCATAAATGGATTATTATGTTTAATAAATATCTTTTCCAGAAGTCAGCTACAGGCAACTCTTTAATGGCTTTTGCAGATGGGAGAGAGAAACTTTTTCATGACATGTTTCAAATAACCAGTAAGTTTTACCTTGCTTATATGCAAAGTGAATGCTAAACTAATGGTTATTTCAAGAAAAGCTTCCATAAGCAGTCTCAAAAGAGAATGAGTAAAATTAAATCTCAGCACATGTACAGTTTTAAAATGTAGCAGTATAATGCTCATTTTCGGTCTCAGCAGGTAGAATAATACTGTATGAATGTTGCTTTAGGGATTCATCTCGTTATTTTATAATTTACTAATATTTGTGGCAGCGAGAGTTAAATCAAAATCTTTTTTTGAACAAATCCATTACCTTTAACTTATACTCATTTACAATATGTTTTCTGTTACAACAAGTGCTTATTTTCACATTTTCACAAATTTTGCTATACTTGGGAAAAACTATAGAACTTTTTAAGAAAAAACTGGAACTTCCAGTTATTTCTGTAAGAATGTTTATAATAGGTGCTTTAAACAACAGATTTCTTTATAGATTCTGCATATGCCATTATAGAGTAAGTTAAAGGCTAAATGGGATAGTAACTAGGTAGCACAATAATACTGGGCATTTATAAGAGAATGTCTAGACTGTCTCTATATCTTCATAAATCAGAAATATGAGTATTCTAAAAATTATTCAAAACATAATTCCAGTTTTAAAGAACTGTATATCATTTCAGAACAATTTATCAAGAAATTCTATTATAATTGACTCTAATCACTATGTTAATAAATCCTAGCTGCAAAGATAAACATACTATAATTAAAATATCTAAGTTATTTCATTGTAAAAATAGGAAAAGAGCCGTGGCAAATCCATGAACTGAGAAATAAACTGCAGAATGATGGAATCTTTAGGAGAATCTTCATGTTATACTAAATGATTCACAATAGAGACCTTTTTTATTACACGAGATCAACAATATAATGATATTGTCGCCACCGCCTAAGACTTCAAAATATTTTTTGTAATAGTGTTTTCTACTCTATTAGAAAGTATCTGTCATGCTATTTAGCCAGTTTTATAGGTGTCTCAATATAATGTCCAGTCCATAATAGGTACCCAATAAAGAGTGAATGAATGAATGAGGGATCCAGTAGTGAATGAACCACCCGTTTAGGATTCAGTAGCCTCCTAGCCCCAGGTCCACCAGTAACTACTATGTGATCTTGAGCACATCACTTAAGAGATTTTAATTAGATCTATTTCTACATTCTTTCAGCCCTGTGGACCGTTGTTTTCATGACCCTTGCATTCTGACCAGTCTTCATGGGTATAAGAAGATGAACACAAACAGCAGGGGGCAGCAGAACACTTCTGATTGTATAATTATAGACCAAATGACCCTTCAAATCCTGAGAAATTTCATCTATCCCCATCTTTAAACAGCTTTAAAAAATCCATCTAACAGGCTAGATGGTTCTCTCAGTGTCTTCATTGTTGACAGTCACAGGGGCTTATTTTGCAGTCTTCAAATCAGATATGACTGACAGGATAAGTTGAAGGCACCAACAAGAATATTTCAGTTTCAGTCATTTATAAGAATATTTAAGGAGATCCTTATAAATGAAACTTAAACTCATATCAAATAATATACTGGGCTTTTAGTCTTATAAGCCCCTTTTCTAAATAGCTCCCTGACTTTTAGTAAAAGTTCCATTTTACCTGGGTTGATATTTTAATCCAAGCTGTGCTTCATAGAAAGATGGGTTGCTAAATTAATGAATATGCCATTGAACTCAAACGATTGAGTTGTCTGACGGGTCATGTTAAACATTATGATTTTTCAGTATAACCATGTTTATTTCAAAACAGATTTATACCTTTAAGAGTACACATATTGGAATTTTTTTTTCAGTTTTATGTCAGAAAAAAACAATTTTGCCTTAAGATCACCAAGGGGGCAGTAAAAGGAGGAAAAAAATACTGGATGTGAAGAAAGACTGTTGGTAAACACATCTGCTGCAATTCCTAAGGCAACAGCCCTTGTCAAGAGCCATTATTTATTCGTGTTTTAGTTTGAAGTTTAGAAATTGCCACTGTGCTCTGTGAAATGCTTAACACGTTGAAAACGGATACTATGATAAACCTGTAGCCAATTTACCTTAAAATATAACAAATGCCTCTTGATCTGTAGGTAATACAGCAACCACATTACTGTTTCTGCATGAGAAGGGAGGATGGTAGAAAGGTTCATGAAACTTTAATGTTTGAAAGTAATGAATATATTTACCTGCTGCAAAAAGCATGACAGCAACAGGTCTGTAGAAGCGCCTTCGAGATCCCACGCAGATGGAAATCAAACCCACCAGGAATGCAATGAGAATGATGGCAGCACCGCCCAAGAGTAAAGCCAGAGTAGCAATCTGCCAATCTGGAAAGAAAAAAGAAAGGCATTGCTTTTTTCAAGCAGTACACTAAGCTCAGCAGCAGTCACCTTGCTGCAGCTAAATAGACGTGATTTTACTGCATACCAAGCATCCTTTGGGATTTGAGATGTTTTGCAACAAAAATTACTACAAATGTCCTTATTCAGAAAAGTCTCCTACATTAAGCTAAACACAGTTGGTTTTTTTTTTAAATCTTTTTTATCCATGTACCCAAATCTCACTTATCCTTCCAGACCCACCTTGAAATCTTCGCTAAGCACAGTTTTTAGACCACAGGTTTGCCATGCTTTTCTTCCAAGGACTCTATTAAGCATTCATGCTAAATTGGTGCCCCCTGCACAACCTATTGTCATTATTATTTAATTTTCTATTGAACTATAAAGTTCACAAATCATAAGTATAGAAAGTAGAGAACTTGATGAATTTCATGTATATTTACACACCCACGTAACCACCACCCAGATTAAGATAGAGAACATTTCTATCACCCAGAAAGTTCCCTCGTGCCCCTCCCGAGTCAATTATCACCCTCCTACCCAGGCTCCAAACCAACATTATTTACGTATTATATTTGCCTTTTCTTAAACTTTATATAAATGGTATCAATTCATTGATCTCTGGCTTTTAAGTCTGTATTTATTTTCTGGCTTTTATGTCTCTGATATTCAACCACGTTGTTGCATGTGGCTGTAGTACATACTCTGTTTTTTTTATTGCTGTGCTTTCTTAGAAAGCCTTCCTTTGCACACACACACACAAAACCCAACTTTTTAATTGCCTTTCTCTCCCTCCCCCGCCCCAACTAAAACAACTCCCCCAGCAAATTAGCATCAGGAAGATTTGTTGTTTTTTCCTCTTCTCTTTCCTTTCATTCTAATCTTACTGTTGTATTTACCACCATAGGGATGGTTTCTGAAAGTAAGTATTCCCAGGGTGCCAGAATGGACTCTAAGTGGCTCCTTGGCTCCTTTCTTCATTCACACGCGTTAACAGTAAGCATATACTGACCACTTACTATGTGTAGGCCTCTGTACAGATATTTTGAGTCTCCCATGCCCTGAATGAAACCGAAACCTCACTGAAATGTATTTGTTATTTCTTATAAAATAAAGATTTAGAAAGAGTATGACACAAAACTGGCCCATTTTCCATTTTATAAGAGTAGAATGTTCTCTAAGAAGTAAAGTGAATATATAAAAGCACTATCCAGCTTAGGAAGCATCACAGAAAATGACACTGTGGAGAACATTCTTTCATGGGTTTTGTTTCAAAGTCCCAGGCTGCCTCTTCTGGTCCTCACTTTAATGTATGTGCAAGAAATAAAAATAGACTTTAACCCATGGTTAAATTGCAATGCAGTCTATCCAAAGTGAAGAACTCATGATATTTTGATGCTGCACTCTGAAATTATCCCTCCAGACAGCTCCCAAAGTGCACTCTTTACCACTGCAGGATAAGGGACAAGTAGAGGAACCTACAATGCCCTAAGATTTTCTTCTTTTATTTACACTTGTATAACCCTGCCTCAAGCATCCTCTTCCACATCCTCTCCTCCTAATAAATTCTGGAAATACAGCTGGCACTGAACTAGAACTCGCACAGCATTCAATAAACAAACAAACAAGGGAGAAAACAGAACAAGTCCATACTCCTTAAAATATAAAGATGAATCACAAGAAAGTGGAGAGCATTTTTTTTATGCCATCTATTTGTAACAAAGCAATATAACTTCAAACAAAAGTATATCTGGCTTTCAACTAGAGTTTAAAAGGATAGCCATACTATGGGTTTTTTGTTGTTGTTGTTCCATAAAAGCATGTAGCTTTGAATTAAAAAAACAAAAGAACAATCCTTACATTTGGAAGTCTCTAAATTTTTTTGAAAAAGTTTATGCATAGCACAATTTTATTGCACTTTAACATAATAAAAATCCTTCTGAAAAGTTGTAAGTTGAAATTTCTGAATAATAAATCAAATTTTCATTATATCTAAATATTTGAGGTACAAAAAAAAATAATAAAATCAATCCATCCAGACATCAATCAAATTCCTGGAGGCTTTAAGAGCCAATGCCGAACATTTTCTTGTTGGAGTATTACTTTCATAAAATGAGTATTGCTTTTAGCAACTTACTCCAATTTATTTTAAATAAATAAGAATTTTGAAAGTATCAATTTTGTTTAAATCAAGATACAACTTATTCACTCACTTTAAAAATATCTTAAAAATAAAAGCACAAGATTGCTTTTTTCCAATAAGCTCTTTCACATAGCCCAAAAGGCATAAAATGCCATACATTTGACTATTTCTACTTTTCAATCCAAAATAAAACAGGAATTTTGATCAATTTTCTCTACTTTAAATATCCTCAAAGAATAGCTAAAATATATGTATTTATTTGCATTTTGTAAAGAACAAGACTAAGAAAGAAATTGGCAAACTTTCCCTCTAAAGGGCCAGATATTAAATATTTTCGGCTTTGTGAGTCATGGTCTCTGTTGCAACTAACTACTCAAGTCAGCCGTGTTGTGTGAAAACAGCCCTAGGCAGTATGTAAATAAAAGGAGCATGGTTGTGTCCCAATAAAACTTTATCTACAAAAACAAGTGGTGGTCTGTCAGGCAATAGTTTGCTGACCCCTGGTCTATACCTCATGTACTATCTATCTATCTATCATCTATCTATTGATTGATTGATAGAATGTGGTTTTTTTAAATTTATTTATTTATTTTTGGCTGCATTGGGTCTTCGTTGCTGTGAGCGGGGGCTACTCTTCATTGCAGTGCGCAGGCTTCTCATTGCAGTGGCCTCTCTTGTTGCAGAGCATGGGCTCTAGGCACATGGGCTTCAGTAGTTGTGGCACATGGGCTCAGTAGTTGTGGCTTGCGGGCTCTAGAGCACAGGCTCAGTAGTTGTGGCACACAGGCTTTAGTTGCTCCGCGGCATGTGGGATCTTCCCAAACCAGGGATCAAACCTGTGTCCCCTGCACTGGCAGGGGGATTCTTAACTACTGCGCCCCGCAAGGAAGTCCTTATGTACCATTTTAAAATGTTGAATTTTCTTTTAGGTAAAGGCCTCTCAGACAATAATAATTTCATAATGAAGTCAATTAGATTAATGAGTAATACAGGAGTGGAAAGTGATGCATATCCAGCATAACAATAGAAAACTGCAAAAAAAATCCTAATTTCACATGTTGAATTTCCTTAAAATAGTAATACGTTATTTCATACCGAAAGCCAATAAAATGCAATAGAAGCTACAGGAGAATAACAAGTATTAAAAGGGACTAGAACCTAATTAGGAGGGGAACCTCTTGTAGCAAAGGAAATAGTTCTAAAAAGTAGATGAATACAACCAGTTCTGATTTTCTTCTATATGTCCTGTATTTAATTTTAAGTATTGAGGCTGTGGCTAATGAGAAAGTCACTTTAGACATAAAGTCAAAAAGGAGCACCAGTCACCAGCATCTCCACAGTTATGATATTGCTACCCTTCCCTTTGGTCCACAACCATAGCTATGCCTGCTCAAACAGAAAAGCCATTTTATTTTCCAAGAGACTAGAATTGGGCCACATATGTCTGCCGCTGTCCTGGCCAGAAGCTGGGGCTTAGACTGAAGTATTGAGGCTATATCTCTGGTGGACGGTGCCAAGTTTCGGGATCACTGTCATTATACCCATTTGGAATGATTCACTTGGGCAGGTTGCCCAGGACCAAAGCTTTAACTTGCTGACCAGTTGAACATCAATCAGTAAGCTGAAAAAGCAGTTTGAAATGGCTACCATAGTCAAGAAGGATCAGGGTAGTTTTCAAGGTTCAGCACTAGGCATATTGGAGCTGAGAACAGTGCACGTGGCACTGTGTTTCTTTCAGTAAACAGCAACCGAATCCACTGTCCAAATATTAGGACCTGCCTCACAGATGAGTTAAAGCCAGGGACTATGCAGATCGGTCTGATACCATTTTCCTCTTTCTTACTGAACAAGACTAGGAGATGGGGAATAAAACAAGTCAAAAATACTTTTATAGATACCTACTAATGGCCATTAAAATAATAGGCTGGGATTCATGTTTACAAAGACATGTATTTACTTATCTACCAAATGTAGATTTAACAAGAATATATACATATAAAATATTTTGCTATATACTACAGGACTCGGGCAATTTTACATTAATACTATAATAAATGACTGGAAAACTATACATGAATCATTTTTTCCATTAGAAGGTTTGCATGCCACAAATACTTGCTATCCCATATTCAGTGTTTGCAAAACAAAATGTCATAAAATTCTCAATTTTCAGCTCCATTTCTTCAAAAAAAATCATCTAAGTTCTCATAATTGGTTAATTTCTATATCAATCTTAGTCCCCCAATTTTATAGCCCTCACAGTATTTAATCAGATGAAGTGTTAAGAGTCCTTAGAGATTTATTACTCGGCATTAGTTTTATACATTTCTATAAATGATATACTGATACTGTAGTGGAGCAGTGAACGTAAACCAGCTCTGCAGAACATCAGTGGCCATGGTTCTGTTTTACACATTGCAGTGCTCTGCACAAGTAAAATTGCTCATTATTCAATGTTGGGCCACCTGATTTGAAATCTGAGTTTGGTTTCTAAGACCTGAGAGAACAAGTGATAGTAGGTTTGGAGGAAATAATGTACAACCTTGGTCCATAAACTGGTTAGGTCTCAAGTGGGCTGGGAGGGATGTTTTGGATCCGGAAATGAAACTTGAAATGAGGCTGGCATAGTATATGTCAGGTTCCACTTAAGAGTATTTTGGCAAAACTGACACAGTGACACGCCGGATGCGTTGGAACTGTACCTACAAAAGCCAAGGCTAAAGATAAGTATGTGCTTCCCTATGACAGCTTTCTCTAACAGAAAAAAGATAAAAGAAAAAAGGAAAAAAATAATTAAAATAAATAAATATATATAGATAAAAGACAAACACACAATGTTATACTTTCCCCCGCAGCTACAGAACAAAAATTGGGCAGTCCATACATCAAAACATCAAGTCCAACATTAATGTGCAACTCAGGAACTAAATTCAAATCCTCTTTCTAAGTATTTTTATTAGCGGGTGCCAGAGTTTCCAATGTCTATAAATGCTTTAGTATTCTGCAGAATTGTGCTGACTTACTTTACAATCTAATACATGAGACTGGCCTGAAATTGCTACTGCACTATGAAAATTCTGTGGGCCACATTATAACTGCCAAATTGGAGAATTCACATTCCCTTGGGGAATTCACGGTCAAAATTTACTTCCGATTTTCAGGAAAAGCAAAATCTAAATGATGATACATTTTCCACACTTTTGAGCCAAGGTCAGTGTACCACACCAGTGCCTAAAGCTTTCCTCCACCTGTCTCATTTCAAAACCTTTAACTCATCAGACACTGGCTAATTTATTTACCTCTGCAGGTATTGTTTATACGCTGAGATTAGTTCTACTGTATGTAAATCTTTGAGCACACAATTGTCACTTCTTCTAGGAAATTAGATATAATTAAAAAGCAATGAAGAAACACATTTTTTTTTTTTTTTGCGGTACGCGGGCCTCTCACTGTTGTGGCCTCTCCCATTGCGGAGCACAGGCTCCGGACGCGCAGGCTCAGCGGCCATGGCCCACGGGCCCAGCCGCTCCGCGGCATGTGGGATCTTCCCAGACCGGGGCACGAACCCGTGTCCCCTGCATCGGCAGATGGACTCTCAACCACTGCGCCACCAGGGAAGCCCAAGAAACACATTTTTAACCTTATAAATTCAAGTCCCACAGCAGGAGTGGGTGGTACTTCCCCAAGTGTATTCTAATATTTTAATGCACGATTCTCACTATTCCTAAAATTCTCATCAGAAAGTAAAATATTGATTTTAATAACTTTTATAATCACACTGAAATGTGCCAGAAAGGCACTTATATTTTTACCTTTGGATTCTCCAAAAGAATATTCACCAAAATGATATCCATAACTGCAATCAAAATCATTCACTACTCAACCTAGAAGAGTAATCTTTTCTGTCATCTTGACACTATCTCACAAGCCATCCACAAGTTCTCCTTAAAGTTACTCTGCATGTGGCAGATGAAGTGGAAAATCGGAACCATTTGTGAGTGAGTTTAAACTTAGTTTTCTTGGCTAAGTTGCATCCTGACCTAAATCCGTCAGCATTGCATTAATTTTCCACTGTTCCATGGGATACAGACACAAGCAAAGGCAGCCAAAAGAAGAATCCGGATTCTAATTTCAATAATTAAAATGACCATCTCCTTTTTCAAACAACTAATATCAAAACTAACATTCACATGCAAACAAATATTTATGGCAAACAACTACGTCTTTCATAAAATGACAAACAGTATAGACACTGTGTGCACCGAGCTGCACACAGTCAAGTGGAATGTCAGAGAAGCACCTACTTTAAAACCCATGTTAAGTTGGCAACAATATGATTTAAGTCTCACTCTTTAGGCCCATTTATGGATAAAAAAAATGTGTCAGAAATACAGCGCCAACCTGATTTTAAGCACATAAATTACCCCAGGTAACCATCCAAATACATAATGCAACAATTTTAATGACCAAAGTGCAGGTCAATTTTACCAAAATTTTGGAAAATTCTGGGGGTCCAAGAGTGCCAAACAGGTTATTAATTTTCAATCCATGACAATTTCATTCAAGACTTCTGAGTTGTTTTGTGTTGATGTTTGAAGAACACACATACTTTTTTCTTTACAAATAAAGGGGCACTTTAGCTGCTTCACAGAATTCTATCACAGAAAATTTGGGGAAATGTAATTTATCATCTAAACACCATAACATAGTGTTTTTTTTTTCCCAAATAAAACCATTGTATACACTGCTTAGCCAAAGCCCTGCTATTAAAGTATGTTTCAGTATTTAGACAAAAAAGAAAGACACCATCACTGCTAATGGCTGCTGTTTCTTACCAAGTATTATATTAAAGATTTCGTTAGCATTTGATGGTAACTAGTATTATCTAATGGGTACTGGTATTTCTCAATAGTAATTCCTAATCATAGTACATATATAAACTTGTGATGTGTTTGTTACATCAAACATTGTTCTTCTCTACTCTTTGGAAAAAACCTAAGAAGGTTACAATTTGGAAAACTTGGTTATTTGGAAAAACGAGAAGAAAACCCATGCCAAGACTAGGAGTGGGTGACCTGCCTCTAAGCAACTAAAAAGCTTTTGTGATGGGTTTAGCGTAGCTAATAATAAAGAGCAGATGGAAGGCAGCCAGCCAGTCACCCACAATCAGTATTAAAACACCCCCCAGTAAATATGGAGGGATAAATTTGGCAAGCTAGTGCCCCCACCAGTTCCCTGTTAGCAAGCTTCTTTAGATGAGAGCCCTTCTTCTACCCCCCTGCAGAAGGTGAATTTATATTTATTTCCTCCTTTATAGTACTTCGTACATTTGTATTATTTCATTAATTTGTTTAAAAGAAACTTTCATTCATCACCTTGCTCTCACCACCAGAACGACTAGCTGATTTTGTACCAGGACAATGCTTACTCCCTGCTAGGAAATCAATGAATATGTTTCAATGAAGTTAACTACTTGGATACATACGAGAAGATAGAAAAGGGCCTCCTGGGACATTTCTTAGAAAAGGGCCTCCTGGGACATTTCTATCTCTCTTTAAGTCACCTACTAGTGCTAGGAAAAGACTCCAGGTTGCCTTCACAAAGCACTATGCATTATGATGAACATTTGGTTTCAGGACCATAAAACATGACAGAAATAAAACTCCTTCTGATGGAAATTTGAGTCCTTTTGTGGATGTGCCTTTTCATGCATAGAGAATATGTGACTCGGAGTCCCAACTTCTATTTTTTTAACATCTTTTTGCCTAATACGCATATATTTTGAAAAGACAATCAATATTTGTGACCTTATCTTGAAACATGGCTCATTAAAACTATCATTTTAAATCTCACAACAGTTAATAAGCTGGTAGAGATAAAAATGATCTAGATATTTTTTTCCTGGTTTTCTGGAAACCATGGATGCTTCATTTTTGTAGGGGTTACTGTTTGTTTAGTTTTGTTTTGTTTTATTAATGGGAGTCTTTGGTGCCAAAGGCAAGACTACAATAGAACAGAAAATTGATGGTCTACTTATGTCTCAAAATCCCAAACAAATATAGGAGCAAAAAAGGGTAAGGAAGGTGTCCTTGTCTAATTTTCAAGGGAGATGATTCAATACTTTAAAAAGACTGGTAAGATTTAACTGTCCATGCCTTTGACACGTGAGGATGAAATTCTGCTTAAGGAAAAATCTGTCTCATAAATAAGTGTATCTTTAAAAAAAAAAAAAAAAAGCCAGAACGTAATAATAAGTGTTTCTTGTTTTTGTTTTAATCTTTATTTATTTTTTGGCTGTGTTGGGAATCCACTGCTGCGTGTGGGCTTTCTCTAGTTGCGGCGAGCGGGGGCTACTCTTCATTGCAGTGCGCGGGCTTCTCATTGTGGTGGCTTCTCTTGTTGTGAAGCATGGGCTCTAGGCGCGCAGGCTTCAGTAGTTGCAGCACACGGGCTCAGTAGTTGTGGCATGTGGGCTCTAGGGCGCATGGGCTTCAGTAGTTTTGGTGCACAGGCTCAGTAATTGTGGCGCATGGGCTTAGTTGCTCCGCAGCATGTGGGATCTTCCCGGACCAGGGAGCGAACCTGTGTCCCCTGCATAGGCAGGCGGATTCTTAACCACTGTGTCACCAGGGACGTCCCCCAGAATGCAGTAATAAGTTGATAGGAAAAATCAGTCTCTTGATAAATAAATGTATCTTTAAAAAAATAAATAAAGTCAGAATGCAGTAATAAGTTGATCCAGTGAAATTTATATGCATATAATCAAGTTAAGAAACTTACATGGCTGGCTTCCACAGACTTTTGGAAGTGTTTTTCAACTTAAAGTCAAGCAGTTGTTTTAAAGAACCCTATCATAGAGAAACTTAAAGAAAAAGAAGTTTTCATTGATTTTTAAGGACTAGCCACGGTAACAATGTAAAATTTGATGATAAAAAACATCTAAAACTTAATGGACTTGTCAACATAAATGAGTCTATTTGAAGACTCTTTAAATTCTATGGGAAATCAAATCTTGGATGATAAATAATCTTCTAAAAAGTAGACAGCTGTTTCACATGCAGTCCTTAACTTCTTCATCGAAAATTCCATACATGATAGTATTCAACAATCCTTCAAATACCAAGAGATAGTTATCTGCAATATTACTGGAAATTCTGAAAACCCACCCTGCAAAAATACTATGGCTAAGTACAATCTCTCTATTGAGTCTTTAATATTCTGTCTTGCCTTATTTTTCTTGTCCATGCAATCAATTTAATCGGGCAGGATTATTTTTTAAAATCTTTTCTACTCCAAATGTGCTGTGATTCTGTGACTCAACATATGGGCAATTATCAAGAGAAGAATCATGTTATTAAAATAATGAAAAAACAAGCAAACAAAAAACATCCCTGCAATTCTCATACCTTTCTAGCACTACAAAACTTGGCTCCTGTATGGAATTGTTACATTTCAGTGTTCATGTACAAACCATCTTGTCAGACTCATACAAAACCTTCTAAGAAAGGCTAAAATTTTATCATGAAGCATGAAGTAGCAAATTAAGAGTTCAGATTCTTAATCAGTTTGATCCTTGATCATTTGAGACTATAATCCAAAAATGACCTAAGGTTGAATATATAGAGAGAAAAACGTTCTCTATTTGTAGACAGGTTAAGTTTTTGAGGTCATTTGATTCCAAATCTAGAGTAATCCCATACAAGTGACTAATCATTAAAGCCATGTGTTGGTTGAGGGCAGTTTTTGCCCCAGCCAAATGTTATTTATACAACTGATTCAAAGTTATTAAATAAAGAAGCTATGTAGTTGTCTTGGTTCTTCAGAGGCAATAAAGAAAGAATGCAGATTTCCGGCTAGACTCCAGTGTCAGACTATATACTTGCACATGTGGCCCAAGAGCATTTCCTATCCTACATGCTCTTCTACAATGTGACCTTGCCACTGCTCCATCAAGAAGTAGAGCCCAATTCTCCTCCCCTGGAATCTGGACTATACATATGGCTCCTCTGTGATTTCCCAGGCTGGTTCAGACAGAGACTGGTTCTCTTTGAACCCTTGCTCTCAGCAAAACTACTCATCCTGTAAGAAAAGAAGTCCAACTATGCTGAGACCACCATGCTAGAAAGGCCAGTCCCAGCTGAGTCCAGCCTCCCAGCCATTCCCAACAATAAGTCAAACCCTGTGAAACCATTTGGAAGAAGATCCTGCAGTTCCAGATGTTCTAGTTTCCAGCCATTCAACTCACCCTCAGCTCCAGCTCCAGACATCCTGGAGCAGAGACAAGCCATCCTCATTATGCCCTATCTGAATTCCTGACCCACAAAAGTCATGAGCATAAAAAAATAACTGTCATTTGACACCACTAACTTTGGGGTTGGTTTGTTTTCCAGCATTAATAACTGGAACACTCTTGGAGAAAACCTGTCCCTACCACTGATTGAGAACTTGGTAAACTTACAAAAATACCTGGTCTCCTCAATAATATATGGAGATAACATTAGCTAAACTGCAAGTTTATTCAACACTGGGAATAATAGAGATGTCTGGCCTGGAGTAGTACTGAATAAAAGGTAGCTATTAGACAATAAATTTGTGATCATGATTTACCAAGAGCACTGTTAAATGCTGGGAAGTACATATCAAAATTTAAATTTGAGACTAACAACACACTTCATCACTCAATGCAAAAAAAGTTTACCACTTAAGGAGGAAAAAGTCCTCAATTATTGAAAAAAATTATCACTTTGGGTTTGCTTCTCTGAATATATAAGGAAGAAATGCAACCCTAATGAGCAGGTATGTTTGCATATTTAATCTTCATGACAAATCATCTGATGACAGTAAGCTGTATGAGGTCATATGATTGGTAAGTGGTCAAGTTCAGGGCAGTTTGAATCCAAAGCCTCATATATTCTTCACAACACTACTCTGCCCTCCTAGAGGATTATGTTATAATATATCAGCGTTCATAAAGAAGTTTACTGTGATATTTAGGTAATATAATCCAGGGACTTATTTTGGAGCACCTAAAATCCTTTTCACTAATATATCCAGCAGTACTTTGCGGTCTCACTAAGTGGGCTTAGTATTAAACAGAAACCTGAAAGTGATTCTTCAAATTTATTCCTGACAGCGGGCAAAATCTATTGCTTGAGATATGCTTTTGTTTGTTTTGGTTTTGTTTTGAAAGGTTTTATGAAAGGCCAGGCTTCTCACATATTCATCAAATCCCTTAGCTGACAAAGATTGATCTAAATGGCTCCCTGGAGATTACAATCATTCTACAAATGTGAACAAAAGAGGAATTATATCTGCCCACAGATTAAAATGTCCTTTGTAAAAATCAATCTGGGGAACTTCAGAGTCTTAGGAGACCTTAAAAGGAAATCATCATCAAGATCTTGAAATGTTATACTGGGTTTTCTCTGGATTATTAATCAAGAAAGTTTTGGTGCTAAGTGCTGCTCTTTGAATAATTTTCCACCAGTCTACGCTGTATAGGTTAAAAAAAATTCCATTTGTTCTACTTCTGTTCTTTCTTAGGAAGCCAGAATAGAGTATAACTGTTGTGACCTCCAGGCTTGCTGAGCTATTTGTAAACATGCATCAATATCAACTCATTTCAAGCAACAAGCTGAACTTTCCCTGGAGTAAATCACATTGCAAAGTTTTCCAATGAAATTACGTTTCCCAATTAAGATATGGATTCAAAATATGCACAGATATACACATCTGAACTCAGAATCACTGTATCTCAGATTTTCTAAGATTTGCAGGTGTTTAGGCAGTTCCGTTTATCTTAAACTACCACCTAAGACAGGTTTTCTTATAATGCCTTTTAAAGTGGATTTTTATATCACAGTTTTTAAAAAATGAGCTACATACAAAGCACTCTTAAAAGAACCCCTTGTCAACTGAAAATAATAATATTCACCTGTTATTAGCCTACAGCGCACTGCCATTTCAAAACTGCCAGTGACTCGTTACAAATGCAGCTATTTTTAGGACAGTGCGCTAATGTTAATATTCCTTGAAAAAGGAACCAACTATTTAATCAAGTATTTTGTGGATGGAAAGCTGGATAAATGCCACTTGTTATATCCCAAAATTGCTCTCAGTAAATTGTGTTCATTTGGCCATCTGCACACCCTTACATTTTGCTTAGTCAGTAAATAACACAGACGTCAAAAAAGCAATCTGATTTATATGAAATAGCTACGTATTTATAAATTTTAAAGAAGTATAAAATTACCCTAGAGGTTATACAGTACGTTTGAAGTCAAGTTTAAGGTGTCAGCTTTCTGTATACACTTGAGTAATCCTATTTGTACTAAGGATTCTCTTATAATTGCTATGGCTGTGAAACCCTATAATTATATTCTAGGAAAAAAGTTATCAAAACTAAATGCGACTAAGCAAAAGTCTAAAACATTACTATCATTTAAAAATAATATTTAAGATGTATTAAAAGGCTGCCAAAATCATCCTTAGAAATTCTGTGGCCAGCAGCCATGTGAGTACCACCTATTCTAAACTTCCTAACAAGCATACTTAATTAATTTATTTTTTTCCTGTTTCCACCGCGAATGACAGTCTATTAGCCATTTTCTCATTTGTCTTTTTGGGAAATTTACAGCTTAAGGATGAATGCCTGGATAGTCCCCCATACACTGAATTGGGACACCAGAGAAAAGCATTACAGTTGACTGACACCCGGATTACTGGTTCGTACTAGAAGTGCTGACGCAACCTACAATACACCAGGACACAAAAGGAATGGTTCTGCTGCTTTTGCTTAAAACCATAAAACAGGTTATAAGCGGCAAACGATGCACATTTGGTACCAAAATTAAAATGCGGCTTTAAAAATAATGGCTGAGGGGAAAGTTTCCCTAGGAACTGGGCCTAAGTAGGACATATTGTCATCGGTAGAAACATTCCTGAAATTTCCCTTCTGTATTTACAAGCTTGCCTCTTCACAGCAGTTTCAATTTTAATTAAGACAAAGGTTTTTAATTAAGCCCTGAAGATGCTGGTAAAGGGCCTTCAGTAAAACTGTCCTTGGTGGTTCCTCCTGAGGTAATTCATTTCGAGACAAAGAAGTGAATCTCTTAAAATCTTCAGAGAAGACATTTCCCTCCCTGCTTTCTGCTATTCAACACAGCAAACAGACTGAGAAAAGCTGCCTGCCCTTTGGAACGGGCAAGGAAAACATTGCTGGTTTCACTTCAAGCTTCCCCCTTGTTTCAGAATACTGGTGCACAGAAGCTTCAAGTGCACCGAACACTGTAAGAAAATAGACTTTGTAAAGTGGGGAGATGAGCGATTTTCCAGATTTTGTTTCCTTTCCTCCTGCATCCTCCCCGTCCACCACCACCTTGGGGAGGAAAAATGAACTGCTACTACATAAAGAAAGTCAATAACTTGTTCCAGATAGCTTCCAACAAAACCATTTCCACCAGCCCAATTTGCTTCTGAAGTATACTTTTTCTAGGATGAAAGCTATTTTATTTTCAGGAACGCAACAAGAAATAAATGCTGCAGTATGAGTTTCAGCAAGAGGGTAGAATAACGGGTTTAGAAGAAAAAATCAGAAGCTGTACCAGCCTCCGATTTTCACCTTGCAGAGTCCTATTACAACTATATTTGCATTAAGCTTGTGTCTCCCTATTTCCTTGCTTAGAGAGGAAAAAAGCAAAGATAAATGGGTATGGAGGCAATGAAGGAAAGATTAGCAAACACTGCAGACGCGCCACAAACTCGAGCTGGCTTCTCCCCATTCCCCACATTCCTGGCCGAGAGAAAAGGATACGGGCCTGAAAAGAAAATGGGAGTTGAAGCTTGTTTCTCCTACCTATCTGAAAAGTCTTTATGCAATCAGGGGGCTATTATTTCAGGAGACAGAGAGAAAGGGGCAAAAGATTCACGTTGCTAAGGAGACGTGCTGGAGCTGGCATTCCTACATAAATTTCCATTTCTATTGGAGAGGGGAAAGAAAGCATATTTTCTCCAAAGTTTATTTGGATCCCCTGGTTACTGAAGAAAGGCATTTTACCAATTTATTTTATATTTAGTTGTAAACAACCAACCCTGAAAGAATTAAAAGACCTAAATGTTGACCTCCCGCTGCCAACCAGTCCCCTCCACAGTAAATTAAGCAACAAAGACGAAATCCTTCAATGGAAATTTTGAGGTAATATCAAAGAAAAAGCCTTTTGTAAACAGACAAATTTATGGAAGAAACTAAACCAAGTGCACTAATTTCTTTTATAACAAGAAACCAAAGACAAAAGCAAATCTGATTTTTGTGGCTCTTTGTCCTATTTCAACTTGCCTGGAACTTGACACGTTTCCAGTAAGGCTTTATAAATAGTCCCAGAGAAGACAGGGAACTGTCACGAAGGAATTTAATGAGTTTCTCAGGGGTGCGCGTTTAAGTGTATAAAATCACAGCCTGGTCTTCTGCCTTTTATTCCCCTTTCTCTGCACTGACACCAGCAGCTGAAGAATCAAGATTAGCGAGGAATAGGGGTTGGCAGCAAGAAATCGGAAGTTGTCAGATTTCTGCTAAGGGCGTACACATTGGGAGGGCAGGGGAAGGCAACCGGGGCTCAAGGAGAGAGTAAAGCGGTAAAGGCCCTCCGTGACTACCTAATTCTCCGTCGTCCACCCCATCCCTTTGCTGTTTCCAGGGCTGGCTGAATAAGCCACAACTTTCCAGGCATCTGTGAGTACCTCATGCAGAAGAGCAAAAAAGATCTGGAGGACTGAAGAGGCATCTGGAGTGGGAAAGAAAGAAGAGCAACTCTCAACCAAGGACGGTGTCACCAAAAAAGGCAAGGAAATTAAAGCCTGTCCCTCTCCCAACTCTTCACATCGCTCAAAAATTTAAGGAACTAAAATCCAAACCGAAACTCACGGGAAAACCCAGGTAAAGTGGAGTAGAACAGGCAGAAACGGGGGCACTCAGAGGTAAACTCAGGCACAATTCTCTGGGCTCGCCTCCTTTCGCGCCCCCTAGGAAGGGCGGCGTGAAACGAAAGAACGCAGGAGCTAAAATGGGAATGAGAGCTCCCACAAAATGTGATGTAAACCGTACTTGCTTCCCCGCTGCTGTGTTCTTTGTACGTTATTTAAAACCTTTATTCATTCGGCTTTACATTATGCCAAGTGGGATCTGAATCCCTCCATTGCATTAACCTTTTCCTGTGCCCCGAAGACCTAGCCCAGGGCCTGGCATAGGAAAAGTGGCATATCTTTAAGTAATGAATCTACGCATATTTACTGTGTGCTTGGGGCTAAGGATTCAGCCCAGTTCGACCTTGTCTCTGTTTTTAAGGAGACGCTCTATTTTTTCCCCCTGTACATGAGGAATAAACTCCCATTGAAACTGAATTTGCAATTTGTAACTGACTATAGTTCAGCTTGTGATTGGTAGGTTATCTGTCTCCTGTATCTCTGACTACTTGCCCTTTTTCCTATAAAAGAAAGAACTTATTGATAGTTCATTGGGGGTAGGGGTGTTCCCAGATCTTTCACTGTCTGAAAAAGTTGGGAAGAAACCCGAAAATAGTGGTTAAGATCTGAAGAATGGAAGAAATGCCTTCTCTCTTTTAATGAAACACCATCCTCAACGCTGCAGGAGTTCATACTTTTTGCGGATAACAGTTTTTTTTCTTCTAATCACCTTTCCATAGAGCTGACTACATTTTGACTGAAGCAACATTTTGAATGCAAGAAACAGTTGAGTTAGTGTCAAATGACGAGAATAAGAACCAACTCAATGTGAAATAAAAACCCATTTTTTTCTTACATTTGTTCCCCTACCTCTCCATCGTGATATTTACCGCACTTAACAAAGAATGCTAGAGCACTCTGAGCTCCGGAACCTCTAACTTCCAACAGGATTCTTGGCCTCCCAACCTTCCAAGGAGAAAGAAGCTTACATGCTTATCCTTGAAAACAGTTCCTAATGGAACACTGCAAAGTTATAAACCAGGACGATTAATAGGGAGGACCAGGCTTGGGATATCTTTCTTTTACCTGGATATATGTTCATGGATTTATAAGGTACATTTGAAAATAATTTTTAAGAATATTTCTTGACTATGCCCTCAAAGTTATCTTTTTGTTCTCCAAGTTCTATCACTTGCCCTTTAATAAGTTCCAGTCCCAGTCTGCCAGTATTTTCTTTATCTTGGTTCCATCTAGTTTGGGCTTCCTTCCTCCTCCGGCCCCACCCTCCCCTTGCTTCATTTTTCCGGCTTGTACTAAACTGCTTACTTGAACAACTCCATCCTTCATTGTACCACCTATAAAATTGTCTCTGTACTGTCTCAAAAATTAGAAAAATAAGGCATTTTTAACAACAAAAAAGCCAAATTCTCCTAAAATACTCCATTCCTCTTTTAATATGTCTAGAATTTGCACAGCATAATACAGATCACCAATCCTTAATCCTCATTTTAAAAATACAAAAAGCTCTCAAGACAGAAGGGTTTTTATTTTTTCCTTTTCATAAGTTTGTAGCAAACTCATTTGGTAAAAACAAACAAATAAAAAAACAAAAAACAATTACAAACTGATGTGAGGCTATGTATGGTTTTGGTTTATCCCACTTAGTGTGAAAAAATATGGAGCCACAAACCCTGTTGGGTGTTGTCTAATTTACAACATATGAACCATAGCATCATTCAACAATCTGAAAAAGTTCCTCAATACAGCTGGCCCCAGAGGTTTCATATAAGGGATAGTGGACCTGCATTTACTCTAAAAAGGGAAACGGTGGAGCAGAGATTCATAGTTAATATTGAATGAAAACCTACCAAAAAACAAAAAAGGTATCTGGCTGGAAGTAGGATGGGAGGTGACAGCTAAGGTGTGTGTGTGTGTGTGTGTGTGTGTGTGTGTGTGTGTGTGTGTGTGTGTGTGGGGGGGGGGAAGAAACAAAAAATGAAAAAAACCAACATATGTGTGGATATATAAGGTGAAGATCTGGAAGACTGCCAAAATGAGTGTGTGTGTGTGTGTGTGTGTGTGTGTGTGTGTGTGTGTGTGTGTGGAGGAGGGGAGTAGAAACAAGAATTGAAAAAGACCCATATCTGAGGGACTTCCCTGGTGGTCCAGTGGTTAAGACTCCGCACCTGAATGCAAGGGGCCCAGGTTGGTTCCCTGGTCAGGGAACTAGATTCCGCATGCCTCAACGAAGATCCCACACACGGCAGTGAAGATCCTGCATGCCACAACTAAGACCAGCGCAGCCAAATAAATTAAAAAAAAACAACCCATAACTGAGAAATGATATGGGCCTACATTGAACTGTGAAGAAAGAGTCCCTTGCTTAGGCAAATTTACTAGAGATCTCTTAGAAGTGGTGACTTTTTGGCCCTTCATTATGGTGCCACACAAAAGCCAGACACCTCCTCTTTCACCTGAACCTAGCCTGGGCACCATATCACCATGGTCGCCCCTCTCCCTAGACCTCAGGGAGGCAAAGGCTAAGGGCCCAAATTCTATCCCATGGTATAGGAGCTCCATGAGAATTAGTCATAGAACTCTGACGTGGAACTCTGCCTGAGTTGTATAATCAGGGAAAGGCAGGAAGGAGTCATTCCCAGACTCTGAAGTAAAGGAAGAGATCTGCCTCAGGCTTGCATTCGTCAGGCCAGAAAAACAGGGCAGCAATGTGAGAGGTGAAGTCAGATGGAAGAGACTGGGAAGTTCATTCAGAAAAGTAGGGAAGTGTCATGGTGGGAGGTAGAGGATATGGAAGAGATGGGGGGGTGAGGAGGGAGCACGTTCCAGACTTTGAATGTGTCTTGAGAGAATAAAGAGGAGTAAATGTCACATTGTCTGCTCACAGCCTGTTAGCAAGGGCACCATCTCTACATTTGCTTAGCAGTTGAAAGGTACAACTACTAAGGTTCAGTCCTTTGGGATCACTCAGAAGGGATGTAATCAGTTAGGAAGGGAGAAATGATGTACTGTTTTCAGGAATCATCCCAGAAAATCTCATACACTGTTCAAGTCACCAAACTTGTCACTGTCACAGCAGCCTCTGGTCAATGTCAATCCTGTGCCCCTTCTTTAGGTAGGCAGTGGGGAGGTGTCATCCAGTTTTTCTGAATCCAGGTCACTATGCATATAAAGTAAGCTTTATCCATCAGGGACAGGGCAATTTGGCTCTGCAATTTTAAGTCATGCTTCTCTTTCCAGCTGCTGGAAAGGTCTTCCTAGAGCAGGCACTAGTTTGCTATAGAGAGGAAGAAACAGAATGGAGGAGAAAATTATGAAGCAACCGTTAAAAGATTAGAAATATCCACCAGCTGTTTGTCCAGTGTAACAGATAATAATGTTAGCAAAATACTTTAGAAATTAGAAACAAAGACTACTTCAGTGGTTTACTCTCTTTACTATAATTCCATTCTCGAGGTCCATGCTAGAAGGATTCTGATGTGAGTGAAACCACGATACAGTAAGTCCTGCCTGCTATTTATGATAATTAATAAGGTCCAAGAGAGTTCCAGATTATGGTGTGTTCTGTATTGCATTATTGAGATTTCTTCTGTTGTCACAAAATTCTTGGCTTAGAGTTATCACAAATAATTGTGACTAATAATTACAACTTCTGCTCTTTTAAGAAAAGAATATTGATGAAAATGAAGAATTCCACATCCAAATAACTATATTCAATCATTTTCTAATGTCTTTTATGATTTAAAAATGTATAATATTGAATCTGTTAGATTTAAGTCAATAAGAGCACATCCATTGTTTCACATTATGTGTGAGTTTTGACTTCAAGTTACTTCTTATTTCATAATAGTGCCTATGACCATAATAATTTACTTGCCCACAGAGAAAGGAAATAAATCATGAAAGGGAAAACACAAGAGGCCACTGGAGTTGAAGGATGATTAGTTTTAAAGTAAAT
The DNA here is from genome assembly GCF_003031525.2 of Neophocaena asiaeorientalis asiaeorientalis. Taxonomy (NCBI): domain Eukaryota; kingdom Metazoa; phylum Chordata; class Mammalia; order Artiodactyla; family Phocoenidae; genus Neophocaena; species Neophocaena asiaeorientalis. Next base: position 584,133 of record NW_020175290.1, read on the forward strand.
ATGTTTATTGTAATGAAAGAAGTGTGTCAGATGCCCGGGAACTAGAAATACAGGGAAAATCAGAATATTCCCAGTGGGATTAATTCTAAATGCCTCTTCCATCTCTTTTTCAAGCTTCTATTTTCTTAACAAAATCAATTATGGCACAAGTTTTATTCCACTTTTATATTTTATTTGTATTCACTTAGAGCTTTGTGGAGAAATGACCAAGTAAGTATAAGCACTTCTTGTACTTCATGACTGCATTTTTTTTTCTTTTTTTATGGTACGCGGGCCTCTCACTGTTGTGGTCTCTCCCATTGTGGCGGAGCACAGGCTCCGGACGCGCAGGCTCAGCGGCCATGGCTCACGGGCCCAGTCGCTCCGTGGTATGTGGGATCTTCCTGGACCGGGGCACGAACTCGTGTCCCCCGCATCGGCAGGCGGACTCTCAACCACTGCGCCACCAGGGAAGCCCCATGACTGCATTTTTAAAAAACATTTTATTGGAGTATATGCCTGCATTTTTAAACTTCTGGTTTCTTTGTTTCTACAACTATAAATTGAAACTTTCAGTTACCCTGAAGCAAATGCATGCCTACCCACATATTCTCATCCTAGTGGCATTTCAGTTATCCTTGGCCATCATCATCAGGATACATCATTTCTACATCTCTCCTGGTGTGCCCCACGCTTGAGGACTAAATCAAAATTGGAACAATGGAAGCCTCAAAAATAAAGGGGCAGGATGACCAGGTCTAGATTTTGCTTGGTGAAGCTCGAAGGGGACTAGTGTTGAATCATGACTTGGGTTTGACTTAAACACAAGTCAAGGGAAGTTAGAGTAGAGATGGATCATCATCATTAGGAATCATCATGGGAAGTTGTTCACATTTTCCATTGCTCTCTTTGGAACCCATTAGCTAAGCTTTCTCTGTGACTTTAGATTTCAGTTTAAAGCCATCTTTGTGCACTTCTTGCTGGGTTTTCAGAGAACTTTTACTCTTGGACATTTAAATGAAGACACCTGTGACTTGATGGAAAAATTCTAAGTGCCTGCTTAGAACCTCCCCTCCCAAATTAGACTGCAAGAGTGTCAGTTTTTCATCTCAAAAATAGTTTCATCCATGATGGTTGGCACTGTTTTATCCTCTCCCATGTGTTTATTTTTTGTAACATAGATGGTCTTAAAATTGTTGTAACTGGAAGCCCTTACAAGCACTCTCCTAATAGGGACTCTGTAGTGTAAGAAAGTTCTCTTTCATTAGAAAGTGTGGATCCCTTCTCTGTTTTGTGGCCTGAAGCCCTCACTCACACTCACAATGGAAAAAAAATTAACCCCAATTCATACATCTCAAGTATAGCAATGGCTCAAAGTTAATTGAAGGAAAGGCTGAAATTAAAAAAGGATTAAGTAGAAAGGAGGGAACCTGGAGCAACTTATATTCACACTTCCAAGTAGAAGAAAGCAGCTAAGCGATTTCTCTCTGGAATTTCCAAAAGGTGGTCTTAAATGTCAGCAATGCTGGGGGATTGAGGCTAGTGGAAAAAAGATCCTCTTAGGAATTGTATTCCAGTATAACTCTCAGCTCTAGATTTCACCTTTTAAAATTTGTCGGTAAAGTTAGTGAGTACTGCATGATTCATCAGTAGTTTGTCACAATTCAAAATGTCAGTTCATTCAGGTCCAAACAGATATTGGTAGAAATATCAGAACAATATGAAGATCAGAGCTTTTTGTCATTCCCTGAATCATTTTTTTCAACTTTACCTGTTTCACATTTTCCCCTCTTTCCTTTCAGGCTTTCTGGTCTTTGGTAAACAAGAATGGGGATTGTTTTATTCAGCCAGACCAATGTTAAGATAATCACTCTGGAACCTACTGAGTATATGGATTTGGGCTTGCCATTAACGTCAGATCCCTTCTTTATAAAATAGGGTGATACCTATGTCATCGAGTTGTTGTGAGGATTGATGAGGTAATCTATATAATGTGTAATGTCTGGCATATGGTAAGCACTAATCATAATTATTATATTAGCATAAGCCAGATGTCAGCTAAGGCCTTCTTGTCCCTAGGAGATTTAGGGAAACTTTGTTTAACTCTATAATCCTTCAGAATCCAAAATCCTTTCCCAAATCCTTGCTGCTTCTGTTCTTCTCTGTATCTGGTTCTGCATCTAGTCAAATGCTCAATTCTACCCCTAACCAACCTAGGTGCAAATGTCAGCCCTCACCAAATTTCCAGGAAAAACACATCAAGTAGCACCGTATAGTTTTGAATTTATGAAACTTTTCTGATGACTTAAGGAGTCATGAGGGAAGGGTGCTACACTGCAAAGAGGAAAGACTTCCACATCTTGCTTGTCTCATCAGAGCCCGCATCTGTCCTCTCTTCTCTCACTGTCAGTCCCAACCCTTCCTTCTCTATCCATCTGCTCATTCCTATGGCTCTAAATCCTTGCCCCTCGAACTGTGGTCCACAGATGCCAGCAGTACTGGAGTCACCTGAGAATTTGCTAGAAATGCAGATTCCTGACCTCTCCCTGGACTAACTGAGTCAGAATCTGTAGTTTAGTGGGATCCATAGTGATCAGTGTACAAATTAAAGTTTGGGAAGCGCCTGATCTACATCATCTTCTCAGGTCTCTCAGGGCTCAACCTCTACTGCAGGTAGCTGCATGAAAGCAGCTGCTAAGAGAATTTTTAAAAATCACCATTTTCTTCCTTACTCTTCAATGCATTATGTGGTGACCAGGAGAATGGAGTTTCTTTCATGTCCACTTCTCAGCAGGCTCCAATTGTCACTGATTTTGATCCCACTGGCAATGATTACTCCATAAGGGTCATCAGGGTTTTCTTGATTCAATAGTTCTAAACCACCTTTTTTTGTTGTTTTTTCACCTGCTTCTGAGAGCTGTCATTCTCAGTGTAGTCCCAAGAGTCTGAAGATGTGTTAACTGACTGATGAAGACAAATGATGATGCTTCTTCAAGTGCACATTAAAAAGCAACTTTTAAGACTGAGGAACACTAAGAGTGACCCCTGGCTTTTTCTGAATTCATTTTGAGACATTTATTGCAACTTCACAGCACATAAATAAACTACTAAGGATCAAGAAGTAAAAGGCAAAAGTTCAATTAGCCTAGTCATCTGAAAGAGCATCGTAGAACAAAGTACAGCAGGACACTGATAAAGACCATCAAATACAGAGAGTCACAGGCCTGGAAATGATATGTGTAGGTAAAGTAAGAGGATGAAGCTGCATTGTTGTGCTTTCAAACTCAGGCCACTTTGACATTTGATCTCCAGACTCTTTCTAAATTCCTTATCTTTAGCCAACCCAGTTATTAGATTTGGGAAACTCACATATACTATTCTTAATTGATGAACTGACAAACAAAAAATGGTGTGCCAGTGAACAGTGTTGAGAACATAAGCAGCCTGTGGAGGCGAGAGTAAGCTAAAGATGTCATTTGGGAAAGTTTATCCAGGGGACATGATGTGTGGAGTGAATGGATACAGGATTTTTCAGTATGATGAAGAGAAAACTAAAGTGAAAGACAAATGAAATTTACTTTAAAAATTATAAAAGCTCAATTATATATAAATAGTTGGCAGGTCAGGGGAAAATATAGAAGATAAATAAAAGTTATTGATTATTAGAGTTGACAATTGAGACTGAAGGACAGGCTAGTAACCCTTGTAGGGACCAATTTTTCATAGCTGGCATAGAATTGGGGTGAATGATGCCACCATTCTGTGTTTTGACACCATCACCCTACAGTGAACTAAGTGAAGCTGTGATTTCTGATAACCCTTTATTATTTCTTGACAAGATATCACCAATTTTGATAAAGCAAGACAGATAAAGCAGATTCTTAAACACATTCACAGAAGTACATTTTTCTAATATATTCTATTCAATATCTTTTGCAATTTTTCTCAACATGTTTTGAAACTTTTTACCAATTCACTGTCACTTTCATATCAATTTCTGGACATTTCTTTGGTCATACATTTTAATACTTTGTGTGTGTCCAGGAGGGAGACCACATATTTTGTGTGTGTTTTTGTGCTTTGGGTTTTTTAATCTTTTTTAACATATTTTTTCATTGACTGAATTAGTGTGTGCTGCTGTTTCTCAGGCCTTTCCTGGAGTACATTTCTCTCTTAGAAACAGGCTTCTTTTTAGGAGAAAACCCAAATCTGGTTTTCATTCTTTGCGCAAGTGTCTGAGTACAGGGTCAAATAATGTAAGAAAAAGTAAATACATTAAAGTTGTTCTTTGGAGTCAGCAAAACTAAAATAGAAATTCTTTTAAAGGGTGTGATTTTAAATATTGATAGACTTGCTGCAAAATCCCTTCAGTTACGCCATGCTTCTTAATTCTACTTTCATTTATCATATTCTTTTAAACTCATGGTGTTTTCCCGATGTTTTTTGCTGTTTACTCCCTTTCCCTAAGTCCAGTGAGAAAAACGGAGAGAGTGGTTAAAACAGTCAAAAGCCATTTCTAAAGTATATGTACATGATTTACCTTTTCCCATTTTAAAAATCTTATCTCTTTTTATTTCTTTTTCTGCTGTTGTCATATTTAGTCTCTCACATGATCCACGTTCTGGCTTATTATTTTTTTTAATAAGCAAGCAGTAAATCAAATTGAAACACACACACACACACAGAGCACCACACAGCACACACAGCCCATACTCAATTATTTGTATGACATCAAATACTGGTGAATATCCTTGTCTCTCCCCTGGAAATATGTAGAACCTTCTTTCCCTGATGTACAGTCAAATTTCACTTGGGTGTGAGCAATTTCCCCAAACTGAAAACTGTCTGTGTATTTTGGGATAATATTCCTACTGCTGTTTTACTGAATATGGGGCTGGTTTTGCCATTACCAAGCCAGATCCATTCCAATCAACATGTCATCAAACCAAAATTTAGTACACAAGGTCTGACCAACTAAGTGTTCTAAAGGAACAACAAGGCAAAATATTAAAAATCAAGAGTGCCCTGCAAAATCCAGACATAGGATTGCTGAATCTATAGTGCAAAACGTTCACTCTGTCTTTGATCCCTGCTCTCAGCCAGACTTCTTCACTATTGGAGTGGCTTTTTCACCACTCCATTTTCCCTTCACTCTTTCAAATGGTTTTCCAACTATGTCCAAGTTTCTCATCATATCTGCTAATGCTGCAATGTTTGGTCTTGTAATGGGTTTCTTGCCTTCCCATTATCCCTTCTGGGTAGTATCAGAACAAATGTTAAGATAGTAAATTGTGTACATAAACGAGGATAGTGTTGGTGGTAATCATTAATGGTGCTTTAAATGGAAAGAGATCAGAAATAGAGAAATTTCTCTAGATTTAGTTAGAGTTGACTATACTTTCAATAATTTATTTGACAACGACTCCATAAGAAGAAAAAGTTTGGAAAAGCATTGTATAGAAAAACATGCAAGGCCTGTTTGGAAACAACCAAGGTATGTGATACTAAAGAGTGAAGAGTTAAAAATGATTCCACAATTTAAGTCTGTTTGAAAAAAATATGATTCAAAAGGCAACTTACAGAAAGTAGATTAGTGGTTGCCAGGGGCTGGGAGGAAGGCCGGCATGGGGAGTTACTGTTTAATGGATTTAGAGTTTCAGTTTTACAAGAGTTCTGGAGATTGATAGTGGTGATGGTAGCACATCATTATGAATGAATTTAATTCCACTGAACCATACACTTATAAATGGTTAAAATGGTAAATTTTATGTTATGTGTATTTTACCACTATAAAAACATTGGAAGGAATAAAAGGCAACAATTTTTTTCTTTCCTCCAACGTCCCTTTAAACATTTTTAGTGCCGAGTAATCTTCCTCCACTCTTTGTTGAAAACTCTTATAGAGCTCATAGGTGTCTGTTCACTTTCATGTAATAACGAGTCCCATGTCAGTTTAGGTGGCAAATATAATTTTGATTCAGCAATTAGAATGTCCAGCTGTGGGACTTCCCTGGTGATCCAGTGGTTAAGACTCCCAGTGCACGGTGCATGGGTTTGATCCCTGGTTGGGGAACTAAGATCCCGCATGCAGCACAGTGTGGCCTAAAAATAAGAATGTCCAGCTGCAATATATTAATCAAAGCTCCAAACTTCATTTAGCATTAATTCTTTGTAGGTTGGACGTATAAAGCCACTCTTTTTATAAAGGGGTGCTGCTTCTATTCTAGGTCTCTTTTTATGTTGCTGATCAGGCTGAGGGGTTCAAGAGATGGAACTGATCCTACTCTTTTCTTTGTAAACTCAGTAATTGGAAGAGGGAGTCTCTGTCACCTTCACTCTGGCATGTCAATAACTTTTCTATTTGGTATCTCATCTAAATTTGAGGGAAGGCGAGTTCCATTATAAGACTCTGTTATGATGTGCTGTCAAGTTTGGCTAGAAGGTTGGGAAAGAGAGAAAATACTCTGGGCATCACTCAGATGACTGGTCAAGGACTGTCAGAGACTTAAAAGTTGTGACACATGAGTATTAATAACCTAGTGTGTGAGAAATGTAAGTAGCTCTAAATCAGATTTCATTGCACATCATTTTATTAATATTATTATTAATTATAATTTTTGAGCACCTATCAAATTCTAGCATTTTCTAGGTGCTTTACCCATGCTTTTTAAATTTCTTAAATGAATACAGCCACACAGAGAGGAAGGTGCCAGTGCTGCTTTTCGGGTGAGGTAATTGAGTTGCGTAAAGTTTGAGTTACTTACCTAAGGCCATGCAGTTAAGTAGTAAAGCTGAAATTTTTCTCTTCTGTCATCTGAAATTGATAGAACATCAAGATCACTGCATTATTCCTAACTAATGTTTTTTTACAAGGAGGCCTAAAGCTATGTTATACTGAAGGAACAAGAGTTGACAAGCACTGCTAATTGCCTTTTGTTCTATTCCTGCTAGTAGACTTCCACTCAGGACTGACACCCCCTCCCCCCCCCCCCCCGCCCCATCCTTTTTCTTGCTCTGGCATTGCTAGTCGCCTTTATCTCCACCTTGAATTTTAGTCTTTCAGACTAAGCAGTATTTATAAAAATCACACACCAAGGTCACTTTGTGCAAAGCATGATCTGAATACTAATACAGACCAAAAATTTGTAAGACTACTGTGTTAACCGGGGATGAGTGATGTCATCTTAAGTGAAAGATATTATATAGGGACCCAGTATGTCCTAGTTCAGATATCTTTTGTACTGTCATACTTTATATGTCTTTTTTGTTTTGTTTTGTTTTGTTTTTGTTTTGTTTTGTTTTGTTTTGTTTTGCGGTACGCGGGCCTCTAACTGTTGTGACCTCTCCCGTTGCGGAGCACAGGCTCCGGACGCGCAGGCTCAGCGGCCATGGCTCACGGGCCCAGCCGCTCCGCGGCATGTGGGATCTTCCCGGACCGGGGCACGAACCCGCGTCCCCCGCATCGGCAGGCGGACTCTCAACCACTGCGCCACCAGGGAAGCCCTTTTTTGTTTTTTGGTCACACCCTGCACAGCTTGTGGGATCTTGTTCTCTGACCAGGGATCAAACCCTGGCCCTCCGCTGTGAAAGCACTGAGTCCTAACCACTGGAACACCAGGGAATTTCCTGTATGTCATTTTAATGTATCATGATCTCATGTAAGAAACCTATTTCTATACAACCAACTAACTAACCAAATTAACTAACACTCTCCACTGTCTGGGTAAAGCAGGCCAACGGATGCCCAGGGCATACTCAAGACTCAGGGCTACTAGGCTAATCTATTGTAGCCCCACTCACTGTGGAGATGAGTGTTTACTAGGAATTATGTGTTTGTTATGATACCTGTTTATGGTGCTTGCCCATGTTTTAGTAATTGTCAAATTAACTGTGGGAGAAGCAATGGTGAAAAGTTCGAAATAATTACACAAAAATCTAGCTGCAGTCCAACCCTGGAATAAGTCCTAAGTGTCTAAGTTCTCTCTGTACTTAAAATAAAAGCAAAAACAAAACCCAGATAAGCATTTATTTATGAAAGATGTTAGGAGACTTCTAATAAGGAGTCACTCAAAGGAAATGTCTTGAACCTATATCACTATATTCATAAATAGGTGCTCCTTTATGAGGAGGTACCATTCTACGTGGAAGAACAAGGGCTGAGAATGTGAGTGCAACATTAAAAATACATACACATGTGTACACACATACATACACACAGAATGATAAAGTTAGAACCATAGACCAGGATACTCCTTTGTCCCACAAAGGATCCAAACTACCAAAGGCCTCACCTCAGCAGTGGACAAGGAACCATCAGACCTCAGACAACCAAAGTCTAGCTGTGACTCCATATGACAACACCATGGTATTAGAACCAGACTCTCTAGCCTTCTGTGTGCATAGATTCTGGAAGAAGAATTGACCAAGTAAATTTCTTTTCCTTGGTTAATGCAAGCTAAAGCCCTCAAAAAGGAAAAATTGGACATACTACTAGTAAGAACATGTGAGGTTTTAAGCAATCAATTTGAAAAATAAAAGAGATATGACCTTGTTTACATCCCAACCTATTGAAAAAGGTCATCAACATTAAACCCCATTTTAGGAAAAATTGTTAGATTGAATATAAAATGATCTAGTTATCTTTTCAAAACAAGAAATACATTTTTTTAATATCCACTTATTTCCAAATGTAAAAAGCTACAGATTTAGAGAAATTCTGATTTGTACAAAAAAGAATTATAATCTCCGCATTTAATTTAAAGTTATTTTCTTGCTTTTGTTTCATCCAATAATTTCACTTAGAGGTACATATCCTAGAAAAATTCTTTACAGCTTTAGTATTAACTTTATTGTTTTGATATTGCAGTTGGACCAATATTTGCACTCAGCTCCATCCAGGCTAGTTGTTTTTTGCATCACAAAAATGATGTGAATATACAGTTAAAAGAGCTAAGCTAAAGCCGGTACATATACCCCTTTCTCCCTCATGAAAGAGCAGGGCAGGTTCTGGCCCTGGGCTGGAGCATTACTTGTTCATGGGCCATGCAAGGAATGCAGATAAAGGATTAATATATGAACCTGCATCCTGGGGAGAAGCCAGGTAGACCACATAAACAGATTTTCAACCCTAAAAGTGCCAGACCAAGAAGTAAAATCCAGGGATGTGGCAGCCAGTGGAACTGAGGGAATAAGATGGTATTTAGGAGGTTCACAATGGAGAGAGGAGAGGTGCAAGGCATCCAAGGCCTCTCACTGTTTAGGAGGGAGCTTTCACAGGCTCTCCCATGGCCTGAAGGCCGTGGGTTATTTCTCAGCTAAAATCCTATTTTTCAGTTTCCACTGGGCTTGTGTATACTGTTTTAACTTTGTGAAGACACTACTGAGCGTGGGTGAGGCGGTGATGGGTATTGGAGCACAGTGTAGTTAGGTCCCTAGAAGGGGTTATGTCCAAATGACCATAAATATTGTTAATGATTTCCTCTACTCTAGAGAAGCAAGTCTATATCTGACCGAGTCTACCTCTGAGCAAACCGCCAACCTAAAGCTGTTTTTCTTCACAACCACATTTTTTATTATGAAATACAGCATATTTACAAAAGGGAGGTATATCAATTTAACCAATAAGAAATTAATGAGTGCTTATTAACCATATTAGAATAGAATATTAGCAGCTCAGAGCCCCATGTATGTGCCTCACTGATCTCCCCATCCTTTCTTCAACCTAGATATGCACATGGTCTAAAAATTTCTATTATTTATTCTCTTGCTTTTACTTTATACTTTTACCCCATAAGCAATTTAGTATTTAGCTTTATCACATTTAGTGCTATATGAATAAAATCCTATAGCATGTCTTTTTCTGTGACTTTTTTGAACTTCATAAACACCAATGCATGCAGCTACTATACTTTCATTTTTTTCTCTTGCATAATGTTCCACTGCATATGTATACAATGAATGAATATTTGTTTGTTCTTCTGTGGAAGACCATTTGGACTGATTCATATGCCTTTAAGAACAGTGCTGCTCAAAATATTCTGGAAGCATTGCTTAAGGCCTATGTGCAAGTGTTACGTGCTATGGAGTGGAATTGTGGGTCATCAAGTATGCACTTGTTTACCGTTATTGGATTTATACTTCCACCAGCAGTGCATTAATGTCTGCATTAAAAACCGGACATGATCACCAGTTGGCCTGCAAGCTGGACCCGGTTAATGAAAGGCTCCTCACCCACCCCCCTGTCCTTGGAATTACACCCACCATTCCCACACTAGGAGCTGTTCCAAGGACGCAGCCTTGAGAGAGTGATACGTTGTTGAGACCATCTGGATGGTATATGTGACTAAACCCTGTTAAGGCTTCTATATAGACTTTTAAGGTTCTGGTGGTTGGGTGCAGAGATCTGCTCATCTTGCATCCACCCAAGACAAGCCACCTAACAATATGGAGTGGTCAACCCCTTTGGTCTCCCGTTGGCCCTTTGTGTACAGGGGCCAGTTTGCAAACTGAAAATGAAATATATTTTCTGTTGCTCCATCTCTTCATGAACATTTGAAATTTCTGAAGAGTTCTAGGAAAAACATCTCAAAACTGTTCAGCTGTGGGGAGAAGGAGGGAAGCACTGATTGATACTTTTTTTTTTTTTTACCCTGTTGTCCAAGATGGGACATTGGGTGTTACCTACTCTGTATTTTTAAGTTTTGCATGCATAAGTGCAAGTGGGCTCATGCAGGTAACCCTGGCCAGCATGGGTTCCAGGAAGGGAGAGGTAGAGGATGCAGCCCCAGGAGAGGGAGCTCCTGAAAGTAACTGTTAAACAAGTCATTAAAGGCAGCATGGAAGTGGTTGCTGCAGCAGGAGATAAAATAAGAGTTAACACACAAGAAGTTTTATAATTTTTGTCAGTTTTCATTTTTGTAGATGTCCTTTATCAAGTTAATAGTTCCTTTTCTAGTTTTGTCAGCTTTTTCAAGTAAAATATACATAAAGTAAATTCACCAATTTTAAGTGTGCAATTTAATGATTTTTTAAATTAATTTTTTATTGAAGTAACATTGGTTTATAACATTACATGTTTCATGTGTACAACATTATATTTCTACTTCTGTATATACTACAGTGTGCTCACCACCAAAAATTTAGTTTCCATCCTTCACCATACAGTTGACCCCCTTTATCCATTTCACACTCTCTCTCTTCCCCTCTATCTACTACTCTATTCTCTGTATCTATGTGTTTGCTTTGTTCATTTATTTTATTTTTTTGGTTTATTTGTTTTTATATTTCACATATGAGTGAAATCATACACTATTTGTCTTTCTCAATCTGACATTTCACATAGCATAATACCCTCAAGGTCCATCCATGTTGTTGCAAATGGCAAAATTTCATCTTTTTTTATCCTTGAGAAGTATTCCATTGTGTATATATACTACATCTTCTTTATCCATTCATCTGTTGATGGGCAGTTAGGTTGTTTCCATACCTTGGCAATTGTAAATAATGCTGCAATGAACATAGGCATGCATATATCTCCAACTATCCCACTTCTGAATATTTATCCAAAGAACATGAAAACACTAATTTTATTTTTGACTAATGCATATAGTTGTGTAACCTCCACCACTATCATGATATAAAACACTTCCATCACCCCAGTATGTCCCTTCATGTTCCTTTGCAGTCAATCCCTCCTCACCCCAACCCCACCCCAACCCCTGTCACCTAGACCTTGGCAACTGCTGATCTGCCTTCCATAGTTAATGATAGAGGTTAATGATTTCCTATTATTTCTAGTTCTCTAAAAATTCTTATTAGGAAAGGATGTTGAATTCTATCAAATGTGTTTTATTGATCTATTAATACGATCATGTGTTTTTTCTCTCCTATAGTCTCTTAATGTAGTAAATTTTACTAGTATTTTTTGTAATATTAAAATAATTCCTGGATAATACCAATTTGGTAATGATGGGTTTTTTTCAACAAGACTATATTCAGGTTGTCGTTAGTTTGTTCATGAGTAGTGCATCTGTATTCACGATTTGTTCCTGTAACTTTTCATAGTATACTCTTTGGAAGGAAGTTATTATACACAGTTCACAATTAAGGAGTGGAGACTTACGCTCTCTCTCCTTAAGGGAGGAGGATTTACATAAATTATTTGGAATTCTTCTGCACAAGAGACTTGTTTCTTCTCCCTTTACTTTTTTTTTGGCCACACCGCAAGGCTTGCAGGATATTAGTTCCCCGACCAGGGACTGAACCCGGGCCCATGGCAATGAAAGTGCTGAGTCCTAACCACTGGACCACCAGGGAATTCCCTAATTATTTGTTCATTTAATTATTTATTTATTTATTAATATCACTATGGACTCATGGATACTTATTTTATATTTTGGGTTACAACTCAATGCTATGTTATTTATTTTGTTACTCAAATGTTGCCTCCTATGTTCCTTTGACATACCCAAACCATTGAAATATTTTGTTTTGTTTCGTTTTGTTTTTTTAAATGCTTTCTTTCTGGCACTAAAAGATGCTCCAGGCTTATTGTGTACATTTTCAGCCCCAGTCCTAGAATCAGCCATTTCTCCAAGGATACCAGTTCTGTAACTTTTTAATACACTATTTTAAAAATTGCTATAAAGGTTATTATGTCATCACCAAATAAGTTGGTGGAAATATTCCTTCTTTTTCTCTACTGGAAAATTTGATTTATTGTTGGAATTCTTTGTTATTTCACATTTTCTGGAACTTCCCTGCAAAGCCATCTGATTCTAGTGTGTTTTCTGGTAGGATAACTTAAACTATTGATTTTGTATTTTAATGGCTTTCTATTTGTCTAATTGAACGAGTTTAGGTAGGTTGCATATTTCTAAAAATTTTTTCCCATTTCATCTAATATTTTAAATTTATTAACAAAATTATTCAGAACATGATTTTATCTTTTTAATCTCTGTAGTATCTGTAGTTGTGTCATCTCTTTCACTCCTAATATTGTCCATTTTGCCTTCTCTATTTTATTTTATTTGTTAATATGATCAGAGATTTGTGCAAGTTATTAGTCTTTTCAAATAATTGTTTTGTGGGGCTTTGGTGGCCTCTTCCGTTCCTATTTTATTTATTTATGATATTTATTATTTATTCCCCGTTATTTTGGGGAGGTTTATTATGTTGTTCTTTTTTTATTCTTAGGTTGGATGCCTGGTTAATTATTTTTAAATGATTCTTCTTTTTGAATATACATACTGAAGGCTATAAAGTTCCTCTAAGTACCACTTTGGCTATATTCTACAGTTTTGATATGTGTGATTTTGGTCATTTAGGTTGAAATATTTTATAATTTTTTTTCTGACTCAAAGGTTATATAAAAAAGTGCTTTTAAATCTCCAGATTCCTTCATTCTTTATTCATCCTACCAGTATTTGTCACAAAAATACCAGCAACTGCTCTAGTCATTAGTCATATAGCAATAAATAAAGCAGAATAAAAGCTATGCACTCTAGGAATTTACATTCTAGTGAAGGGAGACAGATAAAAAAATAAGTAATGTTTTAGATGGCATGAAATGATTTAGAGAAAAATAAAGTAGGGAAGAGGGAAAAAGAATGAGTTATGGATAGGGTGTTGGAGGCCTCAGTAAAAAAGGAATATTTGTAAAATAACCTAAAGGAGATGAAGGAGTGAGTGTTCAGATATCTGCAGGAAGGATCCTGACAGAAGAAACAACCAGTGTACAGTTCAGAGGTTGAATCAGGCTTACTGTATTAATGGAACAGCCAGTGTACCTGGAGCACACTGAGGGAGAGGGGAGGTTATGGGATTGGAGAAACAAAGCCAGCTTGGAAGGGTAGGTGTGTAGGCCTTGTGGACTACTGTAATGACTATGGATTTCAGCTTTCACTTGTAGCATGATGTGAAGCCATTGGAGAAATTTGAACAGAGGTATGACTCATCCAGGTTAGGTTTTCCCAGGATCATTGGGGTAGAGTTGAGAATAGATTGGATAGGAACAAAAGGGAAGCAAGAAGACAAAAAAAATGTATTGCCATTCACTTCGTAGATTAGAATGTGGCCAATTTTCATAATGTTCCTCAAGTTCTTGCAGAAAACATATATTTTTCTGTCATTGTATACAATGTTACATATACATTCTTTAGGTCAAACTTATTTATTGTGATATGCAAATCTTCTGTATTCTTGCTAAGTTGTTATCTCTTTAATCCATTAGTTACTACAGATGTGTCAAAGTCTCTCAATGTGATAGAGGTTTTGTAATTTTCCATTTAATTCTGTCAATTTGTGCTTTGAGGCTATATATGTTTGAGGCTATATTATGAAGCCCATGTGAGTTAAAAATCATTATTATTGGGACTTCCCTGGCAGTCCAGTGGTTAACACTTCATCTTCTAATACAGGGGGTGCAGGTCGGATCCGTGGTTGGGGAGCTAAGATCCCACGTGCCTTGTGGCCAAAAAACTAAAACAAAACAGAAGCAATATTGTAACAAATTCAATCAAGACTTTAAAAATGGTCCACATCAAAAAAAAAATCATTATTATCTTCTGGCAAATTGAAACTCTTGATCACTATGTAGGCCTCTCTTTATCTTCAATAATGCATTGGTCTTAAAATCTACTTGGTTTGCTTTCAAATACATTGAGACCACCTTTGTTTTGATTAGTGTGTGCCTGGTGTATCTTTCCATCATTTGACTTTCAATCTTTCTGAATTTTGATAATTTAGGTAGGTCTCATGTAAACAATATATGGCTAGATTTTTCTTTATTTTGTTTACAGTCTGGAAAATCATTATCTTTCAAATCTAGAGTTTAGTCCATTTACATTGTTATAGGATTATGGATATATTAGAATTAATTTCTGCTATCTCCAGGCATTCATTTTGTACTGTTTAGCCCTTTCATTGCCATTGCTAGTTTTTCTTCTTTTTTATTATATTTTCGATTAAGTTATTTTAGATATTATACTCTAAATATTTCTTTTGGTATTTATTCTAGCTATTTATACATGCATACTTTATTTAGTCTCTTTTACATTTTCCAAATCTTTGTCTCTCTGAGCTGCTTTCAAGAGAGTTCTTATGGATCCATCTTTCATTTATTCTTCTCTCTTCAGCTGTCTAATTTGCTGTTTAACCCACCATCAAAATTTTCATTTTAATTATTTTGGTTTTAGTTTCTACAAATTCTTTTGATTCTATTTTAGATCTGCATTCTTATTTTTTATTCGTTATTTCTTGTTTAAATATTTAAACCTCTATTTCATGTTTTGAAATATATGACCATAGTTATTTTATGTTCTGGTTCTGAGGATTGCAACATTGGATTTCTTTGCACATTGGGTTCTTCCTCTTAGTTGTGGTAACTGGTTTCTGTGGCCTTTGTATTTTTTTTCTGTGATCTCATGTCCCTTAGATTGTTATCTGTGGGAATTATTTGAGGGCTGGGTTGCAATTGTTTCCCCCAGAAGGGTTTGTTTGATTCTGCCAGTCATCTAGGGGTCCAGAGCACTTATCTTAAATGCTTCTCTTGAAGTTTCTGCTTATGTAAATTTGGGCTACAGACATACGTGAGAACTGCTTTTGTTTAAATATTCTCAGGGCAGATTGTACTCCCCTTCCATACAAGGTGAATGTCAAGACAGGCAATTTCACTTGCTGTCCCCATGGTGTGCCAGGTTTACTTCTCATTACCATTACATGGAAGGTCTATCCTTTCTGGATCCTAGCTTTAACCTGAGAGTTGTATTAGACTCCAGCCTTGGGCAAGCCTTAGGCTCTGCTCCTGTCCCTGTGACTTTCAAAGCAGCAGAGAATGCTCTGTTCAAGGTCACCAATGCTCTGTTCAAGGTCACCAAGCAGATGCCCTGAGGATAAAGCCTACCTTTATTTCTCTTACATCTTGGGATTTCTATTTTCATTTTATTTTTTGTTATTCGCCTGTTCTTTATTTCTTGCCAGATCAGTGGTAACATTAAAAAAAGATGTTTATATTCTATGCAAATTTTTCTTATTTTCCTTAGAAGGGGTGTTCAAGGTCTCAAGTCTGCCATACTGCTTCAAATAAAAGCCACTTCACACATGCTCTCCTTCCTTACATGTAAATATATTATTTTTCTCTTTTTTGTATTTCATATGTAAATATGAAATATATTGTTTCATTTTGACTCTCTCCCAAAAGATTATATACTGTGAAGAAAGAGGTAACTGTGATAATAAGCTAAACCTGATAATTTGATAATTGTTGGTAAAAATTGGAGATAAACAATAATTTAGTATGTCACAGGAAAATATCCAATTATATTATCACCTACGTCTACTAGAAATCAGCAAAATGTAAACCATAGTTTTTAGTATAAAGTGTGGACAACCATTTTCCAAATTGGTAGTCTGAAAACTAGAGGTAAAAACCACTCAATTTAATCTCTATTTCAATGTTATATTTCTTCTCACTATCTCCAAAAATACTAGGAAATTGACAAGTGATGTGACAGAGAGATGGATAAAACACTATCCTGAGCTTCTTTCTGATTTCTCCCTAGTCATTAATTTCCATTTTGACAACTATGGAATATATACTTAAAAGCTTTTGGAATTTGATTATCAAAAATCAGAATCTTTTAAAATACTGACTATAAGCTCCTTGACAAGAGAAGCTTATTTTCTATTAAGAGTTTGGATTAAAGGAAAAGTGAGATATTATCTCTATATTCAAGGAAATCACTGTGTGCTAGTTTAGTCTAACCAACAAATACATGTTATATTGGTATAATGAATAGAGATTTATAAAAATCATTAAGATATCACATAGGAAAGCTCTCTGATCTAATATCAGAGGGATGAGATGTTGAACCATGATGCACAATCTAGAACAATTGGAGAATTGAGTAGGGAAGAAACAGTTGGTGCTCACCAGTTATCCCATCTATAATTTACAATCTGCTTTGCAGTTAAGTTAGGCTATATGACAGGTTCTGGTCAATGGACAATGCATGAAAGTAGCATAAGTCACTTCTTAGCTAAGGCAGTTAAGAGTGGGGGTACCTCTTTCATCCTGCTTTGCCTGCTGACATGACCTGTGTGTTCCAGATGGTATGGCAACAATATGGAGAAGAACTGACCAGTCTTCATTAGACTTCACAAAAGTGAGAAAAGATATTAATTGTGTTTAGTTATGAGATGTCTGGCTATAGCTGCAGGTAATGTTAATTACCTAGATTAATACAGTAAGGTCTTAGTTTGGGATCCACCCAAAACAGACCCCAACACTGGCATTTGAGAATGAGTGGTGTATTTGGGAGGTGACACCAGGACACACCAGTGAGGAAGTAAGATGGCGAAGAGGTGATGGTGAATAAAACATTTGTTTTCAAGCAGTTGCTATGGGTAACTTGAGCTTCATCCTGCTGCGGAATTCTGAAGGACAGTATAGACTATACACTTCAGAGTTATTCCTAAGTGATTACTAAGGGATGATGGGAGTGTGAGTTTTTATGCACCAGCTTCTGTTAGCCATTGATTATAGGTTTCTCCTGGGAGGTGTTGATTCCCCAGCACTTTTTGCCTGATATACAAGTGAGAAAATGGGCCTTGATGGCCAGAGAAAGCTCTCAAAGAAATGCAGGTGTGCACAGCGTGGTTTCACTTGTATGAAGGCACAAGACAACATGATATATCATAGGAAGTATAATGTGAGAGGCTGCATGGCATGAGATAGCACTGAAGAGATAACATGGCATCCAATCATGGAGGCTCTTTTTTGCCATATGAGGACCTTTTGTCTTTTGGTCTTGTTAGTGGCAGAAAGCTGTGGATAGATTATAAGTGTAGGAGTGATGTGGTCAGATTTGTACTCTAGATTGGTCACTCTAGAAGGTATTTGGAGAATGGAATTGAAGTGGACCAATTCAGTGATTGTTACAGTTCTCCAGTGATGAGATCACAGGGCTCGAAACTATGACAATGATAATAGAGACAATACTGATAAAAGCTAATATTATTTAGCAGTCAGTATGTGCCAAATACATAATTTTAACATGAGTCATTTAATACAACAACCATATCAATAGAAATTATTATTATATGTATTTTTAGGAAACTGTAGTGGAGAAAGTTTGAGTACTTTATTGAAGATCAGAGTTAAGAGGTAGATGAGCTTGGATGTAAACCCAGGATATGTTGTTCCAGAGTCTACACTCTTAACAAGCTCAACACTGGCTGTTGGTAAAAAAGAATAGATTTGTTTACGTTATTTGGTGAAATGAGCAAATCATGGTGATTTTTTCTAAGGAAGAGGAAAATGTAAAGGATGACTCCAACATTTCTACCACGGATAAAAGGTTAGATGTACATTTATAAGAAATATTTTTAAAACAAGAGAAAATTCTTCATTGCATATAATGTTGCTAAGAGGCATTTATTTTAACAACAGCAAAAAAGCTTCTGAAGTTTATTTTATCCCTATGGTTGTAATAAAAGAAATGAGCCCTGAATTGCACTAATTTCTTCCAAGAAACTGGTACACTAATTTGGGGCCAAAGAGCTAAAGTATGAAATAGCTCAATGACAGGGAGTATAGTACTTTGTTTACTGGCAATTTGGCAGGTAGTGTCTTCTGACCTGGGAAAATGGTCCTGTAGGCAGGAGGGGCTTATTTTCGTCATGATGTGAAAAGCAAACCTAACATGGATAAGATTAGTAGCCTTACTTGTAGTGGCCACTTCATATAGATTTGAATTTTTAAATATTTTTTCTTAAAGACAAAGATGTGCTACACTTCAAATATTCTTTCTCTAAAGATGGCTGAAATTGTATGGAAATGAGCTTGAATATTAATTTTGGTGGTACTGACAGCCAAATAATCACCATGAGTGTTGTGGTTCTACTGTATAGACTGAAGGTGATTGTCATTCAGTCTTCATTTGAAAGTACATTTCCTCAGATCAGTGCTCTAAAAATATATTTCATAGGCTAGGTGAGTGCTGTAGGAGAAACTTATTAAATGTTGGTAGGAACTACAGTTGACCCTTGAACGACATGAGTTTGAACTGTGAGGGTCCACTTATACATGGAATTTTTTCACCAAGTGCATACTATAACACTACACGATCCATGGTTGATTGAACCCAAGGATGCAGAACCGTGGATACAGAGGGCCGACTGTTCAGTTATACATGGATTTTGAACTGCAGGGGTCAGCACGCCTAACTCCTGTGTTGTTCAAGAAGATGAGCCAACCATCCATTGAGTTCCACAAACACTCAACAAAGTAACACCTTCCAGAGAAGCACAGCAGGAAAATAGGTAGCAGGTGCCACACCCTTGGCATCTGCTCAGAGTAAAACAATCTCTGGTTCCACTGAGGCAGAAGGAGGGTGTTCTTTCTTGTAGCTGTTATTTTTCTGTTCTCTAGCAATGAGAGTTATATTTATAGTTTATTTATAAATGGATTAAAAATATCTCCACGTTTCTTAACTGACACATTTTGAATACTTACCAGTCTTTCAAATTTGCTAAAATTGTTGCTTACTGGCTGACTGATTGCTTCTGAAACTTTTTTTTTCAGTCATTTAAGCTTTCAGTTTATTTTAGAAAAATCATAATAAAAAGAAGGTAATATTTACAGAATGATAGGATTCAAATTCAAAATGACCATTTCAAGCTATGACTCTTCTTCTACCTGTAAGATCTTGAGTTATAGACTTAACCTCACAGTCTTGTTTCTTATCTACAAAATAGGGTTGCTATGATTATTAAATGCATATGGCCCAAGGTAGAATTGCTGAATATATATTAGGTGCTATTTTATGCTAAAAATGTCTTAGGAATACCATGATACAATAATTGAATTTGAAGTGTTCCTTAAGGATCACCTATCCCAATCCTACGTTAGCTGGTAAGGAAACTGAGTAAATTGTTGGTGATTACAAAATTATTAGTGGCAGAATTAAGGTTTGTATCTAGATTTCTTAATTCATGTTCTAATTTTCATGGACATTTCTTAATTAGAGTTCTTAAAGATAATTTTTATTACTTAAAAAAGGAAAAGAAACAGTTAAAAGCAGTTGCTGACTACTCATGGCAATTTACAGTTGTAATATCACTTTCATGAATAAAGAATCCAATAAATAAATATTGTAGCGACTCTGGATGTTAGATGTAGAATAGGATAAAATGACCAGATGGTTGATTTCAATGTAAAATACTTTTCTTGCCTATTTCAAGATTTTTCAAAATCTAAAAGAAAGCATTTTCTTCTCTGATTTAGAAGGAGAAAAACCAGCACAGCAAAAGTGCAACTGTTGAGAGTGGGCAGGGTTGTGTTGGGGTAAGGTTGAAATTACAACCTCACAAAATTTTATCTTGTAACAAAGAGGGCATGAATCCATCCTGATTTTGCCATCGAAAAAGTAAATTCAAACAAAATAAAATGAAAGAAGTTATTTCAAATTATTTTGAAAAGTAATGATTTCTGTATTGGTATATAAAGTATATACTTGCTCATATTATTACAAATTCAAAGCACTGATAT
>NW_020175290.1:604836-624871 GCF_003031525.2 Neophocaena asiaeorientalis asiaeorientalis
TATGTTTGTCACTTTGCCTCACTTAGATCATAGACTGGTTGCTCCAGTGCCATCCTTAAACTAGGTGTCATTCACATTACTGAGCATATTACACATGCTGAGTTCATTTACCTTTAGAGTTATCCAATGAGGTATGTATCATCTTCACTTTTGGTTGAAGAAATTGAGGCTCAAAGTAGGTAAGATGTTTGCTGAAACTACAGAAACAAGGTTTTGTTCTAGTTCTCTTTAAAAAAATATTGGGTTATAATTCTGTGAGGTCAGTGTGCCCCGTTTAAGCCACAGGGTAGTCTAGCAGAAGTCTCACACTCACTCCCACAGGGAGGGCCATGGATTAGAGAAGAACAAGGGCTGATGTTCAGCCAGTAAGAACCGATTTAACTAAAATGATTGTTAACATTTGGAAATAGTACTCTCCCACCTGCCTTGCACCAGCCTGCCTGACATCACCTTACCTGGAATCTAGGAAATTCCTAGATTTCTCCACAATCCAGTAGGAAAGAAAGCATAGCTGGCAAAGCAAAAGCTTCCTGTATCCTGCTCAGGGCTTTGCCCAGCAGCAAAAAAGTGAGAGTGGGGAATTGGCTACCGCCTGCTTTCTCATTTCAAGCCCCAAGAACAAGGGAGTATGGGATATGCAGCCTGTAGATGTCAGCCTTCTGGGGCACAGAACCAAGCAGGGGAGAGGTAAGAATGGGTATGGTGGGGGGCTTCCCTGGTGGCGCAGTGGTTGAGAGTCCGCATGCCGATGCAGGGGACACGGGTTCGTGCCCCGGTCCGGGAAGATCCCACATGCCGCGGAGCGGCTGGGCCCGTGAGCCATGGCCGCTGAGCCTACGCGTCCGGAGCCTGTGCTCCGCAATGGGAGAGGCCACAGCAGTGAGAGGCCCGCGTACCTTAAAAAAAAAAAAAAAAGGAATGGGTATGGTGGGGCAGATGGAGTATAACCAGCATGGCTGTGGAATGAAAGATCATTACAGGAATTAAAATGAGCCCTAAAGAAATACATAAATCTGCAATTCTAGCACAGCTGAGTTTATGACCCTACGTTCATGTCTGATATAGGAACCGTAGATTAAGAGAAGGAAAGCAGAGGATTTGGGTTTCAACTCTTTCAAGGGCTAGTAGGTTTATGTTGTAGTTGCTTCCTCTTCTGATCTAGAGGCCTCTGTAATAACCCCCCTGGCGTCTATGTAGATGCAGGGCCCTGAATTTGTCTGTCATTCTCCAACTGTTGGAAAATGTCAATATTCACTTCACATTTACTAACAGTCAGGTTGTTGAAGTGGGAACATCAGCTGAAGAGGATTTATGACAACAGTTCTTGGAGTTAGACTGTGGGGCTAATGGCTTTCAAGAACCCTGGGATGCTGAGTCATGTGTATTTTTTAGGGAGCCTTTCTTAGGCAGACCTTACTTCCTCTTGCTGCATAAGTATCATGAACATGCTCTCGTTCAGTTTTGTTCAAGAGGCAAAATATCTAGAATTTATAAACATCTTTTATTTTATTTTATTTATTTATTTATTTTTTAATAAACATCTTTTAAATGGAAACATATAGATCCTTACGTTAAGTCTTCTAGGAGGATGATGTAAATCTGATTATAAAAGAGCAGTAATATAAAAGCCAGAGTATAGAAAAAGGAATTTGAATGTTTTTAAATTCTGACAGGAATTTACTTGCATGAGAGTATCATAGGAAGCTGTGTGTGATGGAGGAAGGTGGAATCCAGTGAAAAGCCACGTAAATCTGTGATACCCCTAAATGAGCTCTGTGTTACTGTGTTATCACTGTACTTCCATTAAGTTCTACATAGCTGTCTAATTAATTTGGAAATTATGTTATCTCTATGTATTAATTTTCTAAGGCTGCTATAACAAAATTCCACAGACTGGGTGGCTGAAATGACAGAAATATATTTTCTCACAGTTCTGGGTGTCATTGGGTTTGTATCTTCTGAGGTCTCTCTCCTTGGTTTGCAGATGGACAACTTCTTGCTGTGAACTCACATGGCTATCCCTCTGTCTGTATTGTTCGTGTCCTAATCTCCTCTTCTTATAAGGACACCAGTCATATTGGATCAGAACCTGCCCTAATGGCCCCACATAATTACCTTTTTAAAGACCCTATCTCCAAATACAATCACATTCTGAGTTACTGGAGGGTTAAGGCTTCAACATATAATTTTGGGGGAAGGGGACACAATTGAGTCCATAACACTCCATGAGGTCCATTATCACTTTTCTGTAACCCTCTTAATGAGCTGTATCCCAGTATGTCCTGCACAGTTATATAGCATCAGTATGGCACATTTTAGTCTGTGTGATGTCTATTCAGTATCCATTTATCTCTTCCTTTTCTTTAGACTACCAAGATATTCCCTCAGGTATCCACCTGTTTATGAGATCATTAGCACCAAGTGGTAAGCCTGGATTGGCTTAGCTCAGTCAGCATATACCTTTCTCTTTGGCTACAGCCACTGGTGCAGTGCTGGACATATGATCTATGCCAGCCCAGTTACTGTGAACCTGTAGACTTCTTTCTTTTACTGTGGCAGATATTTTTTCTTCTGAATATGGACAAGAAAGCATGTAACCTTTGGAGTTTTTGGCAGCCATCTTGTGACCATGGATGAGAGCCAAGTCTAAGATGATGCTGCAGAAGGCGAGAGATGAAAGGGATAAGGATTCTTGAAGATTCTATTGATTATTGAATCAAACCATCCTTGAAATTCATCCCACATCAGGACTTTCCAACTATGTAAACCAATACATTTCCTTTACAGTTTGAGCTGTATTTAGCTCTTCTTTTCTGCAGCTGAATGTATTCTGATACAAGGCAGTGATGCTTTGTGCTTTCTGACTTTACAGAGCTAACCTCCCATCAAGTCAACAAATGTTTTTTGTTCATCTGCTATGTATGCGCCAGTCACTTTATTAGGTGCAGGGGAGAAAATTTTGTGCAAATTAGATAATCCTAGCTTTCTTAGCTTATAGTCTAGTTTGGGACACAAACTTTCATTAAATAATCACAAAAAAAGGTATAATCGTAACTTTGAAAGCACAAAAAAAGAGATATACTCAAGGTTATAAAAGACTATAAAAGGAGGAGCTCACCTAGTACTTGTTCTAGTCAAATTTTCCACAAGGAAGGCCTATTTAACCTGGAATTTGGAAGAAGAGTACCAGTTAACTAGGTGACAGAAAGGAACAAGGACAAAGTCTTGAATCAGGAAAGAAGAAGGCACAGCATTTAAGAAATTAAATGAATGCCAGTGTGTGTGGCTCACATAGATTAAGTGGGAGAGGACATGGCATGGCGTTCTTTTAAAACAATACTTGTTGCAGGATCTGAGGTCTGGAGCTTCTCGCATGCTATTTATTTATTTATTTAAATCCATTTATTTATTTATTTACGGCTGAGTTGGGTCTTCGTTGCTGCGCGCGGGCTTTGTCTAGTTGCAGTGAGCGGGGGCGACTCTTTGTTGCGGCGCGTGGGGTTCTCATTGCGGTGGCTTCTCTTGTTGCAGAGCATGGGCTCTAGGCGTGCGGGCTTCAGTAGTTGTGGCTCGTGGGCTCTAGAGCACAGGCTCAGTAGTTGTGGCGCACGAGCTTAACTGCTCCACAGCATGTGGGATCTTCCCAGCTCAGGGCTCGAACCCGTGTCCCCTGCATTGGCAGGAGGATTCTTAACCATTGCGCCACCAGGAAAGCCCTCCCATGCTATTTAAAAACAAATTAGCTGTCATTATTTCATTGTGCTCCTTATCTCAATGGTGAGACAATAGAAACTCCTAATTATAAATTTTATGCTGAAACCATCACGGACATTTCTTTCTCCATTTTACCTGGAAGATTTGGAATATTCAAGATATGTAAAGATTAGTGCAGGGTTTTAGTGTGTGCATGCACGTCTGTGTGTGTGTGTTTATGAATGTGTGTGTGTTTATGAATGTCTGTGTGTCTATATGTGCATATTTATGAATGTGTGTGTGTTTGATATGTGTACATATTTATGAATGGGTATGTATGTGTAGCAAAGTCGCTAAGTAGAGGCTTGGCTCTGCCCATGCTATGGGGCCAGGCCTAGGCAAACATATATAATTACCTTCAGAATCCATTATTATAAAGAGATTTTCTCTAAGATTGTCAGAAGGTTAGCTTAGGATAAATGGAACATTTACCAAATTCTTCAAAATTTATTGCAAACATCAGCATCAGCCCTTTCTGGCTCCTTCTCTCTAATTCCCAAAAGAACATTTTAGGCCTATTTTTCTGCCAAGAGTCGAGTTCCAAGAGCAGAGAGAAGTTATGGTTTGAACAAAGAACAAACTCTGAACTGACCCTTTGAGTCCCAGACACTTAATTTTTAAATTTCTTCTCTCAAAGAAATCGATTTATAGACTTAGTCTTCCTTATAGAAAATATCTGAAATATTTGCCCCCAGGTTCATTATGCACGAGGATGTCAGCAGCACAGTCTGATGAATATTGCAGAAGATTCAGCAAAAAGAACTGAGAAGACAACACCTTTACAGATAGTTACAAGTCCCAGATTTAATAACACAGTGGGCATGTTTTGATAAAATATTTTCAGTTATTATATGCTATGATGTAGAAGGAAATATAAGAAGTCTTTCCCTTAAGTATGTTATATTTGTGAGTCATATAATACAACTATGTTTGGAGTTATGCAGCTACAAGGCAAGGAATGCCAAGAAATGCTGGCAACCACCGGAAGCCAAGAAGAGGTATGGAAAGAGACTGGAGACTTCAGAGAGAGCATGGCCCTGCTGACACCTTGATTTTGAACGTCAAGCATTAAGAGCTATGAGAGAAGACTTTTCTATTGTTTTAAGCCTCCCAATTTATCGTACTTTGTTATGGCAGCTCTAGTAAACTAATACAAGCTCCTATTATGAAGTTCATGGAACATCAGGTTTAGAATTGATCCATTATACTGTCGACCAGTATCTCAAAAGTGTTCTTAAATCTCCTTTGAGATGTTGGAAGATGTTCTGCAAAAAGGGATTCTGATGGACCAATAAATTTGGGAAGTATTTCATATCTTAGCTCTAACTTAAAAATTCACACTGAGTTTTGGGGATATCAAAGATTACGAGAAGTAGAGAAACTGACTTTGTTTACCCTGAATTTCTCAAGTATATTTGATCAAAGATTCCTCTTTTCATCAGACACCATGTAACATGTCCACAGACAAATGTGTTCTGAGGGACTTGGGTCAGACATGCTAATGTAAGGAAATACAGGCCCTTGAAGGAGCGCTATGACCAGAGTTATGTTGAGGAAAAGGATCCTGCAGCAGCAAGTAAGATAAAGAGGAGAGAAGAGGAGATAGAGGCAGGGAAGGCAGACCTGAACAGGGAGGAGGGTGGTGAGGAGAGAAAGACGAAGGTTGAAGAGAAAACCAAGGGAGAAGGCACGAGGGCTGGAGATATTGGCTGGACAGCTCTCTCCTATTTACAACACAACAACTACAGAGTTCAAAACATCTTTTACATGTGAAATGGCTTTTGTTAAATTTTGGATTAGTGTTCACTATAGTACTGTAGGAGTTTCCTTATTATTTTTAAAATTTTCTTTGGTTTGTTTATTTTACCCATATATATATATATATATAAAATTTTTTTTTTACATGACTGTGGTATTGCTGATTGCACATGCTCAAGAATTTAACCAATGGTTTAGTCCCTAAAGAAAGCAGATGAAGGGCATGAAGGAGAAGAGGTACAATGAAAGTATTCTTAAATTCCTTAAATCTCATTTGTGACCAGTGGCTAAGGAGGAACCAACCTCTAAGGAATCCCCCCACCCCACCCAAGTGAGACAGGACTGCTTGACTCCTCACCCCCAGGGGAAACCAGGGAGAAGTTTTCTCCTCAACCAGTTTCTGGAAGGCTTATTATGTACCATGGATCTGCAACGGCAGAATTAAGATGAAATTTCCATGAAGAAGCCAGAGAGGAGGAAAATGCCACATATGGTTGGAAATTTCCCATATTCCAATGATAGGTGACATTCATTTCTAAGTTAGGTTTAGTATCAGTAAATTAGTTGGAAAGGTTTGTGTAAAAATCTGTCATAAACTCCTGCCTACTACATCTCTTACTGAAAAATCTATCTACAATTAGTAACAGAATATTCTAGGCTTGGATGACAGGTAATGCTCTAGAACTTTTGTTACCACTCCACCTAACAATTCTATGCCTGGTGCTTACTCCGGGTTGAGTGCTGTAGATTTCTTCTATTCCTACTTGATGGCAAAACTGAATAAGAAATGGAAGTTGCATTTTGAATTGAGGTAACATTTAGGAATGATTTAAGAAACTTGATTAATGAGAACACAGACTTTTATGATTCAGTCATTAGGAGGCTTGTTTTTACCATTTTCATGTTTGAAACAGGTTCTAAATAATGTTCTATCAAACCGTTATAAAGTGTTTATAAATGGCATTGCATAGAATTATTTACATGTCTCTTGAACATGATAAAACTCTTCTATAATAAATTATTATGGAAAAGTCACTGCTATTAATCATTCATTAAACATTAATAACATTTACCCACGTTTATTTCCTTTAAAGTGAAAAGAAAAATAGTATTTCATATTGAAAAATATCAACTGAATTAAGGATTTTATTTTTTTCCAGATTTGACTCTAGACTGAAACAAATTTTTACCTTTTAAAAATTCTAGTTATTAATATTAATGTAGATAAAAAGAATATATTTGCGTTTTTATAAGACACCCAGTCTCTACAGTAAAGAAGAGCTCTGTGAGAATATAAGGAAAAAAATTAAAATTGGATTGTGCACTATAATTTAAAAATATTTTTTGTATCCCTCAACAAGGAAAGTGTCTCTAAATACTCATGTTCTTATTTAGTATATTTATGTCATCTTCTGGTGATGGTCAGTTAAGTTGGAAATATTAAAATTAATAGGTCCTTGTAGCATCAAAATAATTTGGTATTTCCAAACAGAATCAGTAGCTGACATTCTTTAGGTTGTATGGAGTGACCATTCTGTTAGTCTGCTAGTCCTAATATACCAGAATGGGTTCTAAATAAAATCAGGACTTAGACTTTTGAGGGGATAGGGAATACCGTGTTATGAAACTGTACCTGATATGGTAGGTGTGGATCTATTGTATATGTTCGAGTATGGCAATGTAGTTTGATAAACTTTTCCTGCAGTCTTCCTTCAAAAAGTGGGCTTTTCTTGTGTTAATGCTTGGGAAGAGTTAAGTCCCTAGACTAGAAAGTAGAACCTAGAAAGTCAAACTTGGGCCAGAGAAGAACCCATTTTGGACTTTGCTTTGTTGAATTTAAACCTCCTAAAATCTAGAATCACATATAAGCTCTTTTTCATGACAGGTATGAGAGATTTTGCTTCATGGACACACTATGATAAATTGAAAGCATTATGTTAACCTTTAATAAAGACAACAATGCTGTAATATATTCAGAGATGAGTACTGTGGCTCTTAGAGAGTTTCTCTACTTGTCTCCCCTCCAATCTCCGTTTCCACCCCTGGCCAATATAGTAGTCTCTATAGTACCTAGGAAGAAACACAAAGAGAAAATAAATTTCAGGAAATATTTTGGAGCTTTGATGTACAATGATGATTGTCCTCTGAGAAATTCTCACTTTATTATTATTGGATGTTTCATTTTAATAAGAAGGTCATGGTTTTCTTCCCTAACCTAATTGTTTTTCTAAGAGTTGCAGACATGGCTGGACAAATAAGTTGGAGGTATGGAGAGGTGAGGTGAGGTTTACAATACTTTAATTCTGGATTAATTTTGAACTGTAAATTTAGTTCCTTAAATAGAAATCTATGAATCGGAAAAGCTGTTATTTGAAATACCTTTAGATGGGCATAGAACCCACTGATTGGTGAAATATGCATGGGATTTCGAAGTATCTGTAAGCAGAAGGTCTGCATGTTTCCAATATGATGTAATAAAGTCCTCAACTCTTGGTTTAACATTATTTAACTAATTTTGTCATAATTTTTAAGATGCATATGTTTGCTGATATGTCAGTAAAAACATCCAAAATAACATATTTTTATTAAGAAAAATTTAACTATTATTATTGAGTGCTGGCTAGTTTTTAGTCAGTACACTAGGTATTTTAATACATTATTGCATTTCATTCTTAAAACAATCCTGTTACCTATTATTATACCCAGTGCAGGCATAGGTTACATAGGTCTGTCAGAATAAGGATCTATCAATTCTATAGATATGACCATAGATTTTTTGATGGTAATGAAAGTGATCAAAGAACACATATTTGACCAATGTCATGCAATTAGCAAATATCCTGGCCTATTAGTAGTTTTATTTTTTTATTCAGTAGGCATAATGGAATATTTTCATATTGTATTATGAATAAATCTTCCAGAAAATATGAATACTCTGTATTAGAAAAAAGAACAATAACATAAAATGAACATACTAAAACACCAAAGTAATCCCGTTTAATTTATCAGAATAGTATTTCATAATGCCATGGTTCATAGCAATCACTGTTCTCATTTTACATTTGGAGGTATACCTTCTAAATATTAATATATAGATAAATAAATATATATTGGTAGCTACATATAATATGTATAGATTTTAACTAGGACCACATTAGTTGTATAATATGATATGCTTTAAAAAACAATATAACTACAATAAAAAACATATAACTAAAACTTAAAAAACCTTAATATAAGTTTAACTTTTCTTATACACTGAGAAATTGCTTGAAGCCATAATTTCTAATGGTCATTAATATTCCACCATATTAATTAAATGATCTATTTTTGAATATTTAATTTATTTTCTGATTTAAGAAACCTGAGTCTGTAAAGCCTGTGGTCATAATATCTAAAATTTCATGTCGGGCTTCCCTGGTGGCGCAGTGGTTGAGAGTCCACCTGCCGATGCAGGGGACGCAGGTTCGTGCCCCGGTCCGGGAGGATCCCACATGCCGCGAAGCGGCTGGGCCCGTGAGCCATGGCCACTGAACCTGCGTGTCCGGAGCCTGTGCTCCGCAACGGGAGAGGCCACGACAGTGAGAGGCCCGCGTACCACACAAAAAAATAAATAAATAAAATAAAATTTCATGTCTATATGGTGCTATGTATAATGCTATATGTGTGTATGTTTTACCATGTAAAAGGTGATGATTCAATCATAATATCTATAATTATGTAGGATGGTATAATTTTATTTGAAATAGAAATGTGATCAACAGTTTATAACGTATGGCTTGTTGACTAATCTTTATGGCAAAATGACCATGGCTTTCAGGTTAAAGATTGTTCTTAGGATTTCAGTCTGTTAAGATAAAGAAGAGAAAAGTTGAAAGGAAATTACCACCTACCACAAACCAACTCAAACAACATATAATTCCTCCTTTGTCCTTTGATCCATAGTTAAACATACTTCTACTGATCCAGAATACTTTCTGAATGATGACAAACATATGTAGGTACTAGTAAGTCTGTTTTTACTATGAAGTTTCTTATTTTTGGATTGGGTTAGTCCTTCAGTTTTTTGAGCACTATTGTTTTTGGCAGAGTAGATGTGTGAGACATAATAACCAGAAGTCAGTATCAACCATCTGTTATACAGCAATAATTTTAATGTATTCAGTGATGCTTGATTTAATGGTTTTTAAATTTTGTTTCTTGTTTTAGGAAGAAGCTTCATTACTGACAGAGATATATTTGTCATGAGAAAAGAATTGAAAAGGTGATATTCTGCTTGAGAATGCCTTCACATATACTTGATGTGTGCCAATGTCTACTGCACACCACTAAAACCAACTTTTAAAAGGACTGTTAAAGCCAGATGAAGAAGTCAAACGTGACAGCTCATAGCCAATGGTATGTTGACTCCAGAACCTACTTTTCTGATTCTGTGAAATGCATCGAAAAGTGAGTAACAGTCAAAGCACAGATATGGTGTACATTGTGTGCTAGTAGCCAAAGCCAATTAATATAATAAATTACTTTTCAGAAGATTCCATGGTCAGTAATTAAAACTGAGATTAAACAATAATTTTACAGGCATTTTATTAGTAGTAGTTATAATGACCAAAGTAAAAAGCAGGATAATATGGTTTCAAGTGGAGAGAAATCAAATTGAGTAGTGACACTAAGTTAAGAAAAGCCTTCAAAATTGGATGGAGAAATCTAGAAATGATGCGGCAAACAAAAGGAAGATGTTTAATTTCACAGAATGAAAGGGTTATTTTAGGAAGA
Source organism: Neophocaena asiaeorientalis asiaeorientalis (assembly GCF_003031525.2). Classification (NCBI taxonomy): domain Eukaryota; kingdom Metazoa; phylum Chordata; class Mammalia; order Artiodactyla; family Phocoenidae; genus Neophocaena; species Neophocaena asiaeorientalis. The sequence continues at coordinate 615,124 of NW_020175290.1, forward strand.
TTAATCAAGTATAATAATTTTACTTACTAGAAACTAAGATATTGAAATTACGTAATAGATTAACATTTTATATTGCCAAGTAGGTTCACTTAGTAAAGCACAGAAGCAACCTGTGTGTCTTGTTCAATAATCAGTGATTAATAAAATGATGAGTTAAACCAGTCCTCAATCAAATAACAGCTGTGAGCACAAGATAATAAGAAAATCATAAAGTAATAAATCATTTAAAAGGGACAGATCACCAAAATTGTGTAAGTTGTGGTCCTAAAAATTAGGATTTTTGTCTAGATTCTACCACCATCTGGGACAGCTTTTCTTAATTTGTTGAGCCTCGTGGAGCTTGTATGCACAGGCCACTCAAGATGGCTGCTCTCTTGCTCTCTGTACATCCACTGCCCGATCAGTGTTTGCTTCACCTATACTCTACCCGCTTGACCAACCTTCCTACATACTTGCCCCAGGCCCCAGCTAGTGACTGTTCTTTTCAAAGGGTCTGTGAGGGGCGTGCCCCTCTACTGGTTTCCCTGGTAACTAATGAGCCCACCTGACATCAATTCCCCTACAACTGGCCATCTCCCCACCACCACCCCCAGTGCCCCAGGAGCAAAGACGGCTGCCATGTCCTGCCCGCCATCTGCCATACGTGGTGGTGGTGGGGTGTTGCTCCAGGACCTTGCTTCAGAAGTAAGCTCCCCCATCCATTAAACCATTGATGTCTCTGTCGCTGGGCTCTTTCTTTGGTCTTGAAGCTGGACAAGTACAGGCCTTATAGGTCTGTGGGGTGCTGCCCAACAGAGCTACTGTGAAAAATGAAGGAACTGAACATCATCATCTCTAAAGTTTCACCTTGCAATATATTACTGTATCATATCAATTCTAAGATGGGCATTTTTCACATTTAACTTCTCCGAAATCAGGATGTGTCTGTATTCTATGTTGTCCAGCTGGCAGTTACATCGTACTTGTCATTGCCTGCACATATGCACTCTTGGTTGTAGCTTTTAATATCATTTCAGTTGGGTTATGTTACTAAGCATGTTGAGTTTCATTGCATTACAAAATTATCGGTATCGTTTGGTTTGAAATATAGAATTATTTGACCTCAAAAATACAGCAGTAGGGCACAAACTTGTTGCTATTAAAGCAAATATTTATCCTTGGAGGAGTGAATACAATTTCATGACTTTGTGCAAAGAAATACAAAAGAAGCTTCATGAGACCTTAGAGAGAGTCCCATCATAGAGACTTTGCTGTTTCAGGTTTTATTATGTTCCTTTGAAATTGCCTAATATACTGCAAGCAGGAAAAAATTCCAAATCACTTGGAAACAGAAGAAAACTTCAAAGCAAAAAGAGGCTGGTGTGACCAGACCATGTGTCATGTAGGACTTTCATTAATGCAATACATCATAATTTAATTTGTGACATATTTCTTCCTCAATTGTTTCAGTGAGTCTTACAACTGATGCTCTCTTAGGTTTGAAGAAACATGGTATGTATGTGCTTCTAAGGAGCCAAAATTGATTTCCCAAATTTCAGGCATTATCTCACATATTTTACTCACATGTATGATTCCAGATCTCTTGTGTAGTTGGCTCTTAAGTTATATAAAGTCCTGAAAAATTGGTTTAGATGCACAACAGATTGAAAAAGCATCCATACTTTTTTTTAATGGGGAAGAGTATAAGTTTTATTTCTACTTTACAATGTCTGCACAAAACTTGCTATAGCGTCAACGCTACATTGGATTTCATAGCTGTAATATCACAGTGAACTTGTAAGCAAGCTCTAAACAAATAGGCTGAAACACTGTAGATCATTACTTGAGCTGCACTGACAGGTGGGGATCATTAGAAATAAAGATTTTCTGCTATTAATTCAGTTGTGATTATCATACACAAAAAAGTTATGATCAGAAGCTAAATGTAATCTGTGCATCAACAATCTTGATAATTTTTATAACTTTCAATGAGTTTTCAGATTTCAAATGAGAAATCCTAGATTACTCTCAGATTATGCAGTGTCATTAAATACTATGATGCCAGAGTAAAGTAGGCATAGTCCTTACCTATATTAAAAATAAAGCTTAGGTGTTAAACTGTGAAAAACTACTTTCCAATGTATGTATTTTTAAAATAGCTAACTCCGCAACATTTTCTCAAGAGTTGCTTTTCTGTGCTTTGTGCGTCAATTATTTTTCTTCATGTGTGCAGCAGTGTTTTGCAATTATTGGCCATCTTTTACTCCTGATTTCCCTTGTAGAAGATTGATTAGCACAATCAGTCACTAGAAAGCAATTTTCATCACCAAAGGCAGCTTCTTTTTTCTCTTGATTAGCAGCCCTGCTGCAAGTTATTCAGCAGAAATAGATAATCCGTAAGAACACTGCCAGACAAACATTCTGGTAAGAAAAAGAGGGCTAAACCTGATATTGCCGACAGTATTCCAGGTAGGCAAATGATCAGTGAAGCTGTGCTGCCTTGTGTTTCTGTGATATTCCTGTTTTATTTGGAGAACTGGGCCTTCTGTACTGCTTTTTGTTTTTCTTGTTTCTGTATGAATCTTTGGGTCTTTGAGAAGAACACAAATTTGCCTGTGATATGTGTGAAGAGAGGGAGAATGCCTATTATGGATCAGTATCACAAACCAGTGATTCTATATTTCTATGTGTGTTCTGTCACTCCCACTAAAAGTCCTGTCTATCTGAAGAAATAAGTCAAACGAAATTCAATTGAACCAGGTAATTGTTTGTTCCTTTAAATTATGTCCTATTATGTAATAAATATTAGCTCTCCAGTTTCAATTTAAAATAAATTTAGGGAGGAAATATTTATGTTGGCAGAAGAAGGATGAAAGGGGAAGCTCAAAAATTCTTTCCTCCTAAAGCTTGCTGTACTTTGTCTGCTTAGAAAGAAGAATGCACAAGGAAGCAGCATGATAGAGGGAAAAAGTTAATAGATTTTGGGTTCATACATATCAGGTTAAAATCTTCAGTATGTCCATTTAATACCTGTGTGACTTTGAACAAGCCAGTTAACATTTCCAAACCTCAGTTCTCTCATCTGTATAATGAGCACAATATATTAATTACTTTGTCAGGATTAGAGATATTGTATCAAAAAGCTGAACTCATAGTAGGTTCTCAGTAAATGATAGCTATTTTATTACCTACATCTGTATCTATCTACCTCCTATCTATTTATCTTCCTACCTATTTATTTATTTAGATATCTAGACTTTAGTCTCTAAAGAAATGGCTATGCATGATTATACTTTTTAACAGTCAACACAACTTAAACCTCTCTCTGTCCTTTTCTCTCTGTCAGGGTATCACAGGCTTGACAGTAGAATCAAAGTCTTTCCTCCCCCTCTACCCAAATGCTCCCAGACTCCCAAACCTAGTCTCCTCCAGCCCCTGTCTTCTCTTTCCCTAGATACAATCCAATCCATTCTCTGTCTTCACCACTTGCTCGCTGCTGTTTCCAGTATAGAGCAAATCCGTCCATCTCGTATCATCGTTTACCATGCTATTTCTCCAATTTTGCCCACCGAAAGGCCTCAGAACAAGCAGGCAAGGAGTTGGATAGGGGAGCAGCTGTGACTTCTGTTTAGTTAACTATGTGCTTCTCTACCTCCCCTCCCCCCATACTCTCCCCTCCAGCTATCAAATTCAGAGAGGCCAATTCCTTTGTTTTCTGTTATTCAGGACATTAGGAAAGAAGATTCAGAAAATTCCTTGTGCTCTCCCTCGGGCTCTCTTAACCCCTTTTACTTATAATTTTCATCAGTGTGATAGCAGAGAGCAAAACCAAAATTTTGTATATTATAGAAAATTAAGAACTGATTTAGGATTCCCTCGGTGGCACCCTCTGAAAACAAATTCTGAAACTGTATGAAGCGTTTTTGGAATTGAGACCTGTTTTATTGATTTGCAGGGAAAGTTCCACTCAATGGATATCTGAATGGACTAAGAATGGGTAATAATCAATGCCAGAATTTTTTATTTCGTAGAAAGCAAAGTTGAAGGTTTTTTTCTGGAAGATTAGGAATGAATGCTATGAAAACCTGTAGGGCCTCTGACCAATTGTGCTTTGTCTTCATCTCTTTTATGCTTGGGGGCATTTCTAGCTAACATTTTCAACCTCCAGAAAAGAAAAACACAATGCACCAGCCAATTTCCTGAAATACAAAATAAAGCCTACTTCGTGTGTCATCACATGTGAATAAGCCATTAAGAGCTGAGACTGGCTGCAGCATAACTTCCTGTGAATTACTGTGAAAATTCAAATTTAAAGGCTCCACAATAGTTTTGCAAGGAAGGAAATATACTGGGGGAATAGAGCAACCTACACCAGATTTAAACTTGTACACTCCCAGCTGTTAGGAAAATGCAGATCTGTACCAGAGGTAAGCAAGGGCTGTAGAAAATTTTCTGAATATTAGCGTGAGGTTAATGTGGTGTATTTTTGCTGAAATGCGTAAAACCAATTTTAGCATATAGTGGTCTTCTGTCTTTGACTCCTTATTATCACATCTGTGCAACCAATTCCATTATTTCTTAAAATGTGTAAACATGATTAAAAAGCACCTAACGAATCTATAATATAGTTAATCATATTCACCAAATGATTGGCACCGACAGCCGATGGTGCTGCACGTACCGTCTGTCCACCATCCCAGGGACCCTTGTACAAAAGATTTATGTAATTAATAAAGTGACGAGGACACATGTTAATGATAAGTGATGTGGGTGATATAGTTTCAAATTTAGGAGCCCTATTCTTCACTGCAGCAGTTGTACAATCAGCTGTGTGGAGATGTGTGAAGGCAAAGGCAGTATGAATTAGACCTGCAGTTTTTGGCTTTGCCCCCATGAAATTGTGTCTGAATGACCTTACAAGGCTTTGATCCATGGGAATATTAGAATCAGATGTTCCATTTGACGATCAAATGGGAAAAGGCATTTCAGGTAGTTGATACCTTTACTTACATGAGAAAGTTCATATATGTATTGTCCACTAGGAATTTTATTCTAGAATTCTAATGCTCCTAACAGGCACTTCTTCTCTCATTAGACAAATTGAATCTATTCCCTGACACCTAATTCTTCCAGAAAAGGTCTGTTATCTGACATCTAATTTGTGTAATGTATCTCCAATTTCATAACCTTTTCTAGATTTATGAAAATAAATGTCATTCATTGTTGTTCTTGGATCTATTCTTCCTAAACTACAGAGTGATCTCCTTAAGATGTCAACTGGATCATGCCACCTGCTCCCCAAAACTTTTCAAGGATTTCCAAGAATTATACCAAAAATAATATCTCGCATCATTTGGTAGCTGACCTCTATCTTCCTCTACAAACTCCTTGCCCTGCATTGCCCTGCTAACCTGCTCCCTATGCTTCTCACTCCTGACCTTCTTTCATTCTCTCAAACACCCAAGGTTCTTACCTCAGGCCCTTTGTCCATCTTCCTCCTTGCCCTTTCCATGCCCGGCTTCTTCTCATACTTGAAGGCATGCTGTACATGATTCCATCTCAGAAGGGCTTTCCTTGAGTTTTCAATTGAACTTAGGTTCCTTGTACACTTTAACAAAACTTACACGCTATGCAGCACTCATCTCGGCTCTTGACTGTGCCTATTTATAGGATAATTTGTTTGTCTCCTCCAGACAAGGAAATATGTAAGCGCAGGGGTTTTGTCTATTTCACTCAGTACAGTATTCTTAGAGCCAAGCACAGTGCCAATATTTCTCAGCGTGGATGAATTAATGCTGTCTCAACTCTCTTTTAAAATGGACTGGACAAATTTAGTCAATGGATCTGTAAAAAATAAATATAAATTTCTCCCCATGCCGGGATCTCCTTTCCATATGGCTTTTGTTTTGATATTTTTCTCATTCAGTGGTTATAAGTGGTGGTTATAGAAATAGATATTATTAAACCCTGAATTGTTTTCTATAATAGAGTAAGAAAACAGTGTCATTGGGAGAATATGGTTCAACTGATGAGTAGAAGGAGTCAGGAAGTGTCAAGAGGCCAAAGTGCTATTTGAGGCAGTGGATTTGGGGAGAAATATCCTATACCCAGGTAATCAATGGATTTGAAGGCTAAGTATATCTAACATACAATTTAAATTTACTTTGATATATCAGGCTCATATACTATTCAGTAGAATTAAAAAATAATAATATCCTGTTTGCTTTTGGCTTCGTGTCTCCAGGAGTAGGGTATGTGTCTCATATTAGGTTTTCCCCTTAAGGTGGAGTGAAAGGAACAATCCTGAGACACAAAGTAGAGGATAAGAATTAATTGAAGGCAGACAATCAGAGTTGGAGTTCCTCCCTCTACTTTAGCACCTCTACCAGGAATTTGCAAAAATCTTTTTGGAACATTGGGCTATCTACAAGGTATTGAGACCAGTATTATCTAGATTTTTTTAAAGACTCTAGACTACCCCCCTAACAGTTTCAAAGAGTTTAGTGTTGTTAAGCTTAAAGGCATCATAAAGTTGACCCAAGGTTACAAGTATAACTTAGAAATAACCTCCAGACATTGATGTTAGAAGTAGTCTAGGAATTATTTGATGATTCAGCTAACACTGTGGCATTTCTACCATCAAATATCCCATAATCCCATTAAATCCACATGAAAACATGTATAAAAAGTCATTTTGGCTCTTTATTGCTTTATAGTTTTCTAGGCTCCAGCAAGGCAGAGTTCCATATCTGTTGTAAAGTTTTGCAACTGTAACTTAAAAAGTACTATATATAATGAGATAAGCAATAAAATGCTTTTGAACTTTACATACATACACAGAAATACATACAACATCTACAGAGACATACACATATCTGTACATACATACATATACATTATATATATAGAATATATCTAGTGGAAATGCTATGATTTCCCACCAAAACTTCTAAATGTATAGACAATCTAAACTATCATTACATTAATCTAACCACTTGAAGTAAAATCTAAATCCTTAGCTCTCTAATGTTTGTTCTAAATCAACAGCTCCAAACTTCTATTTTTATATTCTTAACATTACACGTTGTATACTTGTGTCACAGAAAATTAGAAATACTGAGCACAGTTAAATACATTCACAATCCCAACTCCTTTAATACTAAATATTTAGCTTATTTCATTCCTGATTTTTCCTCTTAACCTTGGTGTTGGTTGTTGCTGTTTTTTTTTTTTTTGCAAGTTTGTGTGTGTGTGTGTGTATGTGTGTGTGTGCGTGTTTTAAATGTATTTTCAATGAGGTAATATATCATCTGTTTACAATATAGCTCTTGAAAAACAAAAGGAGTATAGATATTATAAGACAAAACAAACTCCAGTCATGAGATACTACATACATCATGTGAAAGCAACAGCCTGATCTCTAGGTTATGAAAATTAGAATTAAAAAGTCACTACCAAGAAAATGTCCAAGTTTCCTACTTGCAAAGTTTGGGTGCAATTCTATGAAGTATTTAAAAAGCTGAATTTTCCCCATTGTGTAAACAAAACGAGATTAGTCTAAATCCTAAATCCATAGCTACACAAAATACCAGACATTGTGCATTTCACTTGTTAATATACCATATTTTCTCAGGTAGTGGAAGGGAAGGCAAAGTGACTACAGAGAACAAAAATGTGGGAAGAAGAAATAGTGTACCTATGTTAGACCTATTAAGTAATGGTGAAAAGAAAGCCTCAATTAATGCATCTCCGAAAGGTGTAAAGATTATACTCCAACTTTGGAAAATTAATTTAGAAAGATAGAGGGAGAGACTGAATAATTGAAAATTTTCATGAAAAATGTACATATGACAGAAAGGAGCACAATGGAGAATTCATAAAACATGTTATTTGGAAAAATCTGTTAGTTTTCTTTGGCCAGATTAAGAAAGAATAACTAAGTTTATCAATATCTGCCATCCTTCATACTGTTGATAACAAATTAATAATAGCATTCCTGGCTCTGCACTTACTAATTAGGACTTCCTAATAAATGCTGATTAGCTGAGTCAGGGAGGTCAGCAAATAAACCTAAATCCTTTTTTAGTCATGTCTAATCTTGTACACTCTATTCTCCTTTTATAGCATTTGAAGACAACAGGTTAAGTTGGCAGATATTGTTTATGGACCACTGAAGTTATTTTGACCAGTTAAATCTCAGTTTTAGTGAATCCTTGATAACTGGAATAGAATTTGCAGGGAGACCAGGGATATTGGAGAGGTTTGTACTTGATGTTTTCTGAGAAGCCAAAAGAGAAGTCTCTTAGTTTCCAGTTGAGTTGTATTTTTTTTATATACAGTTGTTCCTTTATTTCTGTTTTCTCATGCCCACTCAAAACAAGACTGTTAGCATCTTCACTTGTTTTATTCTCTTACATTTTGGTTTTCTTGGGATGCTCTTCTTTATGAGGTGAGGATGTCCTCTGACTCCTACTATAGGATTAGGTAAATTTTTCAGCTACATTCCCTGAAGGTCTATGTGGTTGGTTTACCAGACTTGTTGAAGAATGGACTCTAAAGGCTGTAGGCTTTGCTGGTGGAGAAATAGGAATAGGAATAGGAATGCTTACACTCCATGTACCCCTCGAACATTCACTGGAATTTACTTGTGGCACAGAAACTTCAGTAGCCTGTATGTTGGTCACACATATTGCTGTTATAACTGGAGCAGAACTGTTTCTGTCCCAAGAGCTGTCAGAACAGTTCAATGGGCCAGTCTTCAAGTTAAGGCACAGGCCCGCAGTTATCACTGTTCATTGATCAGTAGAGGCTGTTGTCACTCAGAGATGTCACTCTGACACCTTCGGTTGAATGATTTTGCCTTTTTTCTAAAGCACATGCTTAGGTAGTAGTTGAGGTTGATTTGTCTTTAAATGCACTGTAGCACTTTTCGCGTAAACTTCAAACATCTTGCTGCTTATTGCTTGCCTATAAACTGTGCCTGTGAAAGACTGAATATCATCAGGAGGATCAACGTTGAGGTTATCAGATTTTTTGCTTTTTTAAACATTAAGTCAATCCCCTGTATTATATGAAATTCTTCCTTATTCTTTCTCATCCTCCTCCTTTTAATTCTTACTCTGGGTCAGTTCTCTGTCTGCCCCTGGATGAAATCCTTGACATGCCCCCTGGTTTTTCCAGTCCCTCTTAACCAGTAAAAAATATTTAAATCTCTTTAAAGCACTGACAAGTTCATCATGTAATGACTTAACTCCAGTCTAGTCTAGTGTTATTTCAAATGCCAAACTTATTCAGTACACTTTTCTCCTTCCTAAGCACAGACCTCCTCCAGTACTGGAATCCTGCAGCAGGAAAAGGACAGGAACTAACTTCTTCTCTTAGTTGTTTGCTAATTACTACATGGCTGACCCCAGGGCAATGGTGAAAATGGCACAAGTTTAAGTGGTTGGTTCATTTGGAATCAGGTGTTGGGGTACTCTGGTGATAGTATTTTTCCAATAATACCTCTTTCCTTCCCACAGGGTGCATTTATGGGGTCCTTAGCAATTTTCCAGTTGGAAACCTCCCACTTCAACTCCTTGGTTAGGGTAATGCCTTTTCTCTGGCTGACTGTACAGAACTTTACCTTTGGCATCTTGGCTTTCAGCTGTTTATAATTGGGGTCCTAGGTATTCCAACCAGTCCTCTGGGTTGAGTAAATGCTAAGAAGACCCAGATTGGATCCCTTTTTCAAGGTCATATTTGATCCCCAGGAAACCTGCACTTCTGC
>NW_020175290.1:624960-641262 GCF_003031525.2 Neophocaena asiaeorientalis asiaeorientalis
CTCTCTTGTTGCAGAGCACAGGCTCCAGACGCGCAGGCTCAGTAGTTGTGGCTCACGGGCCTAGTTGCTCCGTGGCATGTGGGATCTTCCCAGACCAGGGCTCGAACCCGTGTCCCCTGCATTGGCAGGCAGATTCTCAACCACTGCGCCACCAGGGAAGCCCCTTCCCTACTTTTTTGAAAAAGGAGCCGGCTCTGTGGTCAGCCCTCTCCACTCTGCCAAGAGCAAGGGGTGGTACCAGCCATAGGTCTTGCCTTTAAAATTCATAAGCACAAGTCAGATGCTTGTCCTTTTGTTCCTCAAGCTCTTGGAAACACATTTGAAGATTTTCTAATAGATCCCAAAGCTCCTCTCATTTGAGTTGAGGAGGTAAAGCACAGTGCAATTAAATCTTTCTTGAAATAAATCCTCACTACTATGCACTTCTACATCACCTACAGAATAGCTAAAATGAAAAAGAAAATACTACGTGTTAGTGAGGATGTGCAGCATCTGGAACTCTCATATACTAGAGGTACAGGTGGGAGTATAAATTGATATAATAACTAGAAAATGCTTTGACATTATATACTATAGCTAAACATATTTATTCTCTTTGACCTAGGAATTCCACTCTTTAGGCATATATCTAACAGACATGCAAGTATATGTTCAACAAAGGTATGTTGGTAGAAGCCCTATTTGTAATAGCCCCAAATTGAAAATTGCCTAATTGACCATCAATAATAGAATGGAAAAATAAATGGTGGTATATTCACACAATGGAATGCTATACAGCATTGAGGATGGTCATTCTACAACTATACACGCCAATATATCAAAAACGCAATACTGAACAGATGTGCCAGGCACAAGAGTATATACTTTATGACACCATTTATATAAAATTCTTAATATAGGCCAGGTTATTCCATGTTATGTTAGAGGTCAAATAGTGGGGTGATTGGCTGGAAGAAGCTTGAGGGAGGAGTCTGTGGAGTTGGTAATGTTCTGTTTCCTGATCTGGTTCTAGTGTTATGGGTAAATTTCGTTTATAAGATTTTATTGAGCTGTACACTTATAATATATGCACATCTCTTTTTGCTACAGCAATTCAGTAAGAAATATAAAACAAAACAAAACCAAAACAAACCAACAAAAATGAAATTAAATATCTTGACTTTTTAATCTCACCCTCTTATCTGATCTGGAGGTGGGTGATCTGTTAATGCTGGAAGACCCAGCATTGGGCCACCCCCCCCACCCCCCCACCCCGCCCCGTTTGCAAATCCTACATAGATGAGCCAGCCCCTTGACTTAGATCCTGCAGTTACCAGGCAACAAATGCTCTCTTCTCAGCCTTTGTGGCCTCTTTCTGAGCCTACAGGAAGAATTGCATTTATCCTGTTACATAAATGATATGCTTGGTACAAAGCTATCAGAAGCTTGGGGACCCAAATGAGGACTCTGCACATGCTCAATGGCAGGTATTGTAGGTCACAAGGTGCCAAAAGCTTTAAAGGTAAAACGTTACAAAATGGGACCAAAGTGACAATTCTTTCTACATTAGCTTTGAGAGCCACCATTCCAGACTCATTCTGCCCAGATCTTTTGGTAATATCTCTGTTAATTCACATGGGGTATGATTGACACAGCAATGAAGCTGAATTGGGAGGGCTTTTTGGAAAATACGTCAGAGAGGAAAAGAGATTTAAGCTACATTAGCCTTTGTCAATTCTTTTATCACGATGCAGGCAGGCACTTTGAAATTAGCAAATATTTAACATTCTTTGAGTCAGATTATGCTTTCTCCTATCCACACATACCCTAAACCCCCAAAAGGTTGTACCTATTGAAGCAGTGCCCAAGTAGCAGGATATTTGGATAGATTCTCTGAAAGAGAATTGCTAGGTACAGGCATGAAGATTTTTATGTTTCAAGATTCACACTGACAACTTGTTTTCCATTTGGCAATGTCACCAGCATGATATGGTATTATCAAATTTCCCATATCTCCATCAACATTAGGTAATACTATTTACTTAAATGTATACATATGTGTATATATACCTATATGTTATATAACTTTCATAGGTAGAAATGGCTCTTCCAACATTTTAAATTTAAATAAAGAGAAAGCGTATTGGCCAAAATTTTATCTTCTACTTTGTAGGAAAAATCTTTTCAGCACAAAATGATTATTATTATTATTATTTTTTTTTTTTTTGCTGTACGCGGGCCTCTCACTGTTGTGGCCTCTCCCGTTGCAGAGCACAGGCTCCAGACGCTCAGGCTCAGCGGCCATGGCTCACGGGCCCAGCCGCTCCGCAGCATGTGGGATCTTCCCGGATCGGGGCATGAACCCGTGTGCCCTGCATCGGCAGGCGGACTCTCAACCACTGCGCCACCAGGGAAGCCCCCAAATGACTATTTTATTGAGTTGCTGTTGTTCTGACAAAATTAAACTGAGTGATCAATCTCTAGCAGAGAAACTCTATAAAGGAACATAAGGACAATGATCTCAGGTTCCTCAATTAGTTTAGAAATTGACAGTTACATTAATCTCAGAAGACCTTGGTAGATTCTATCTGAAATAGTATTCATTCTTTTGTTCAGTGCATTGCCTAATGCGAAGCTAATGCCAAAGTAAATTATTAGCAATTACTTTTCTCTCTTTCAATAACTGTAATATGGAGCAAATCCTGTATTTTTTCCTACATCCTGTATGTAGTTTATGTAATTACACATCTTGTAATTTCAGAGTAGATTCTCCTATAACTATCTGAAATTATTTTTATCATGATTTATGAGACTATTTCTGAATCAGACAATTTCTTTTTTCTTTTACATCTTTATTGGAGTATAATTGCTTTAAGTTTCGTTTCTTTTTATGGCTGAGTAACGTTCCATTGTATATATGTGCCACATCTTCTTTATTGAATGGGAAAATTTCTTAAGATACACCAAGGGAAATAATGGAGTGCTCAGAATTTTCTATTTTAGTATATTATGAAGCAGTAAGAGACTTGCTTTATAAAACTTAGAATCTTACAATGCTTTTTCAAGACGCTTCATACTTCAAGAGAAGTTAGATTATTACAATAGAGCTAATGATTATGTCAGTGCTAGTATTCTTATCCATATTTTCATACTCTATCATACACCAATTTTTAACAGCTTTATTGAGGTACACTTATATACAATTCACCCATTTTAAATGTACAATTAAGGTTTTTTTTGTAAATTATAGAGCTGTGCAACCATAATCACAATCTAAAATGATCCCACTTGCTCTTTTAAGTTCACTCTACAGTGCTACCTCCAGTCCTTGGCAATGACTAATCTGTTTTCTGTTTCTATAGATTTGTCTTTTCTGGACATTCCACATAAGTGAAATAATACAATATGTGGTCTTTTTTTTATTGGCTTCTTTCACTTAGCTATTTTTAAAAAGATTCATCTATGCTGTAGCATGTACCAGTAGTTCCTTCTTTTATATTGCTGAATTATATTCTGTTTTATGTGTATACCACATTTTGTTTATCCATTCAGCAACTGATGGACATTTGGGTTATTTTTAGTTTTTTGACTATTATATATAATGCTGCTGTGAAGACTTGTGTACAAGTCTGTGTGTGGACCTATGTGTTCACCTCTTTTGGGTAGATACTTAGGAGTGAAATTGCTGGGTTGTATGGTAAATTGCTTCATCCAGTATCACAGCTGTGATGTTAGCCTTCCCTGATTGTTTGTCATCAAGATAGCTATTGTTTTTGACAAAGTCCCTGGCAAGTGGGTTACCAAATTAGATCAGCCTCAACTGGCAGTGAAGCTCCTGATTTTTATGGCTTGTCCACCTTAGTAGAACTGCCATCCAAGATGAGCTTAGTGAGAGGCAGGGGAACACAGGGAGCAGGTACAGGTGAAAATGTCATAGGTTGACACTGCTTGTACCTGAAGCCCGAATTTCAGCAGTTTTTTGAGCATAACCAAATGCTTCTCAGATTGTTGTATGCCTTTGGTTAATTTCCAAACAACAGTAAAATGAGTGTTTTGACAATTTGTTCAGTAGTACTATTGTGTGTCAGGTAGAGGATTTGCCAATCTCTTTAACATTCTGGAAGTCTTGTTTCCTCCAAACACCAGTTTTTAAACTTAAAATAAACAAAGATATCAAGGCATCTTTTTCAGGCACATATTTGTTTATATGAGCTTTAGGGAAAAAAATTGTTATATGAGTAGAGATAGGTAGACAATATTATTTCATAGAAATATACTAGGTTGAGAATATAATAAAAGATAAAGAACTTTCCATATGTCATGCTACATCCCTATAAAGGGATAAACATGACTCTTATGTTGCACCAATGATGGGGCAGCATTTAATGTTTTTACATAGTTTAGAACGCTTCCTTATCCTATTCCCAAGTTCTCTACATGTATATGTATACACACACACATCTTTCTGTTAATAGTGACATTTAATCAATTATGTACATGATTTTCCCATGGCTAATTGTGAATTAGCTCACTAATGTCAGGGGGGGTTTCATACTTCCATAGTACTGGCCTGTTGCTTCCAGGAAGAAAAGGTGAGTTTGGGCTACACTGTCAAGGTCCCACAGCCATTTAAAAATACTTAACTAATGTTCATTTTGAAATTTCTCATTATAAGAATCAGTTTGTCGGTTAATTGCCTGTGGCGAAAGTTAACGTTCTAATAAACTAGGTATTAACTGATGTAATGAGTGGTATCGTGTAGGTTATTGCCATTATAAACCATACTTAACAGTTCAGAAAATCAATAACATATTAAACTAAGGTTAGTGCTTCTGGGAGGGTTCCTTGGCAAACAGTTGTTTTCTGACAGATTGTGACTGAGTCTTCTGCTTCTTGGAAGGTAGCACATGTTCTGCTGTAATATATTATGTAAGTAAAATCTATTTTTGTGAGTTTAAAGAGTAGCAAATTTGTATGCTGTATTCATTATCTATCATGAGTATATATTCCTTCTATTTCATTTTATTTATTTATTTATTTTTAATTTTTGGCTGCATTGGGTCTTCGTTGCTGCATAGTCAATTTTGTTTTTTTAAGTCCCGCTTTCCAGATTTTTTAATTTCTCCAGACTGTGAGACAGCTATTTTTCCAGCATTTAACTGAAAAGCAGAGGACACTCAACTTCAAGCAGGAAAGAAGCAGATGTTGCAGAGCAACCAAGAAGTGAGATGAATCCTCCTACTGACTTTCTCAGCCTTGGTTCAAGTCTGTAGTTTCCAATGGTTCCTGAGGTCCAGAGCACAATCTTTTTCTTGTGATCTGTGAAACAATTAAAGAACAAAATTTCAAAGAGTTCCTAACTGCTAGAACCAGGAGTCTTCCTTTACTCTCCCACTAACTAGGTATGGGATCAGGTAAGATCCTCAAATTCTCTGGGCTCTGGTATTTTCTGGGCTTGGTAGATAAGAACACAGGATTTGGAATTACTTCAAACTGACTTCAGGGACTTCCCTGGTGGCCCAGTGGTTAAGAATCCACCTGCTAATGCAGGGCACATGGGTTTGATCCCTGGTCTGGGAAGATCCCACAGGCTGGGAGCAGCTAAGCCCAAGTGCCACAACTACTGAGCTTGCGGCACCACAACTACCGAAGCCTGCACGTTCTAGGACCCGTGTGACACAACTACTGAGCCTGAATGCTGCAACTACTGAAACCCGTGTGCCTAGAGCCTGTGCTCTGCAGCAAGAGAAACCACCGCAATAAGAAGCCCACACACCGCAACAAAGAGTAGCCCCCGCTCACCACAACTAGAGAAAGCCAGCGCCCAGCAACAAAGACCCAACTCAGCTTAAAAAAAAAAAAAAAAAACTGACTTCAGATGTAGATTTCACCAATTTTCATTTCTGTGAGTTGAGGAAAGTTTAACTCTTGAGCTCAGTTTTCGCTACTGCAAAAGAAAGTTAATAACAGAGTTTCCCTGAGACTTTCATGAGAAAATATTTATAAAGCAAGTAAGATCATTCCTATTTTATAGAAAGGATTCAATAAATGGTGACAATTGTTATTGTTAATAGTTCTGTAATTTTTCCCTCCCTCTTTTTCTTCCTTCCTTCCTTGCATATTTTGCTTTTCTATGTGCTACATCTGGTGTTACAGTTAAACACACATTCCTCCAAAGAACTGGAATTCTCACTGGGAAGACACATTCATAAACAGAATCACGGTGTCACTTTCCAGGGCAGTAACAGACTTGTGTATGGCAGGGCACTTATCACAAGGCAAGCTGAGGAGAGATGCAGCCAGAGTCCAGATAGCCCTTTTCAGAGTTTTATTGTCAATGAAAAGAGTAGAGGTGGCACACAGGGGGTGTAGGCAACAGCGTTGCCTGACTTGAAAGCCTGCAGGGCAGGCCCTTTAGGAAGTGCTTCTCCAGATCTGGTGATTTCAACTTAGACCCTGAGGTCAGATATATTCTAATGGTGTCAAGCTCCTGGGAAGAATTCGTCCAGGTGGGGGGCCGCTAAGGTCCCTGACCTAGCCCTTCTAAAAATGACAAAAGGTTACCATATGGTCAGCAGGCAAATGACCAAATGGTCTGGGATAGGCTTCCTCTAACAGGCTGTAAAATTCACTTGCTCTTTGTCGCTCCAAAGGCAAATGTTTCCCTAAATTATAACCTGTAGCCTTTATTCCAATAACTAGCGCCCAGGCTGGACTTGAGAGAGCTCATTGACACATACCAGCAACACAGGTTAAACGAAGATTGACTTCCCTAAAAGCCCGCCTCTGAACTAAATTGGTCCACTTCCTTATTCGAGTCAGATTCAGTGTTGCAATTTGGTGGCCTTTTAATAAAAGTAAATTGCTTTCTGGGGTCTTTTCTAAGTCAGAAGTATGTTGACAGCTTTCTTCCAAACATGCTGACATTGCTGCAGCTTTATGTAGCTGAAAACACACAGGCTGGTCTGCAGCTTTATGTAGATGAAAACACACAGGCTGGTCTGCAGCTTTATGTAGATGAAAACACACAGGCTTGTCCCACGGGTCGCAGTGAGTGTCTGTCCAGTTGCTATAGCAGCTGAGCATATGCGGTGCCCACCTTGGCCTGCAAGCAGGAACTGCAGTGCCTGCTTTCTCTCCAGGAGCTGCCTGGCAGAGCCCTCTCTGCAGAGTGGTGCCCGGTGTTTCGGGGGCAGGTACTTGAGGGAAAGGACTTTGTCTTCCACGTAAAAATCTGTTTCCTGAGAGCACCTTGCAGATGATTCTGCATCCACTCGCGCCCAGTGAACTGGCAGAATTTCCTCAGGGTAAATAGAGGATAATGAGTTGGCTGCCTCTGCAGCCTGTATTTCGTCTTGAGACTCTAGAGGGGGAACTGAACTTCATTGAATCTGGGGCTTCCTTCTCCACCGCACAGACTGTTTCTCTAAGTTGCTTCAGGGTCCTCAGCTCAGATGGAAAGCGATGCCTGAGCGCTGGGGACTGTATGGTGTTACTGGTTTGAGGGACCCGGGCATCTCTATCAGGCTGTGGAAACCACACACTCTCCATGAGGCAGTTTCCAAGTTCTCGCTGGCTGCTTTTGTATGAAGTCCAGCTCAGGGGAAGATCTCCTGTTTTCTTTCTCTTAGAGCTGACTCTGCCAGTTCTGAGTCAAGTGATTCCCTGAAATATGATTTAGTAACTCCTCATTTTTCTGTGGGGGACCTTTTATTGGAGGGCTGTCAAAATTCTGCTGGAAATGACGTAATCCATCCAACATTGGTAACTCAACCAAGGCTGTAGCTATGCTCTGGAATTCAACAGTCAGAAAGTCTCTGTCCCTGCGCGTTATACAGGCCCTCTCTGAGTCTTCTGAGACAACCTCATCCTCAGTCTGTTATATGAAGGAAAATTAAATACTACAGACCGTGGTCACGATGTATAAATCAAGCTGAAAACAGACATTGAAGCCAACGTTCTGATGAGAATCTAAGCCACTTTCAGTTTATTTACTTTTCATCAAGCCCCTTCATTCGAGCCCTATGAGGAAAGTTGAGAAGTATTAATGACAGGTGAAGACAGCAGCATCTTTTTCACATTTCCTTTCATGTCAAAACAGACACCATATCTCAGAGGTAAGGATTCTCATCTTTAACTGATGGTTCTCATTAATGGTACTATAAATCTATCACTTTCTACAAAGCATTCCAGTATGCATTATCTCACTTGATCTTCACAACAACATTAGGAGCAATAAAGTCTAAGGGAATTTAATTTTGTACGGTGGTTTCAGTTCCAGGAAGTCTTCAGAAACAAGGTGGACTTTGAGTTGACCTTTGTGGGAGGAGGCATGAAATCTGCATGAGCGCTTTTCCGTGGAAGATTGCATTTCTCCGCATCTAAGGGGTGTAGCCTGCAGTACAGTGCTGTTGACCCCGATGCAGGTGCACAGACCATGCCTCTCTTCCTGCCTTTTCATCCTTTCTCATTATGGATGTTCCATGGCTTTAACTCTTACTACTATAACCCCTGCCCCCTGGCCTCTTTCCACATGGGGATATGGTAGAGGATCGTGTTGGGTAATGCCTAGACTGGGGCTCCAGAGGCAAATTCTAACCCTAAGTTAACAATAGCTCTATGATGTTTGACTAATTTCATGTGTTAAAAAACAAGGAAAGTGGTTGACACGATGAACTCTTAGGTGGCTTCTTTATCTGTAGGGCTATTTACAGAGGTGTGGACAGGGTCAGGGAGCCCATGGGGGCTGCTGAGGCACCCGGGGACCTGCAGCAACAGAAGCCTTTACCACACCTGAAGGGGAAAGGTGTTTTGACAGCAGGAGCCTTTCAGCAGGGTCCCTGGGCAGGGGCTGTAGCTGTGGAGGAGTACTGTCACTGCCATAACTGTGCAAGCCAGGAAGAGGTGAAAGAAATAAACTCCGTGACCTTGCTCTCTTTCTGCCCTCCAAGGTTCTGCTGACGCCTCCCACTGGCCAAACCCAACAGGAGCCAGAGTGCAGGGGAGCCCAGGTGATGCACACTGCAGGGCACAGCCTCCTGGGGCACGGAGAAGAGCAGAGAATGGCTTTCAGTAGATCTAGGGGCAGATGGCACTTACCCCCCAGAGACCTCAAACCATGACTTGGTTGTTCTTTGTGCAGAGTGACAGGTTCTAGCTGCCATTTATATGTTTGATTGTTTATTCATTTAAACAGCTGTTATTTCTATCTCTACTTGCAAAATGCTCTCTGGTAAATCCACCGATAGAGGAGTATCCATTTCGCAAATCAGCCAGTTTCTCTACAATAACTGAAAAACATTGATTTTTATTTGGTGACTGGTTGAAACTTACAAACACTGGTTTAGAAACTAGTACCATATTTTCTTGTAGAGAATAAAATTTTATCAGTGACAGATTTGGTAGTCCTCTTAAAGTAGGTGCTACCAGACTAGTTACAACTTGGGTAACACATGTTTAATGCTGATAAATAATGGGGATACATTGAAGCGTTTGGAACTTTATAACTAGCATTATTTTATACAAATGAAAGCATGAGGAGTAGAAATCCCAGCTTTTATTCTTTGTAGGAATCAATATATTTTTATACACTGGTGCGTGTGTGTGTGTGTTTATGTGTGTGTGTGAATCTGTCTCCTGACTAATGGCTCTTTTTTTCCTTCCAAGCAATAGACAAAACATAATCAAATGCTTGTTGAAGCAAAATACCATGTTATACAATCTGATAGATTTTATTTGTTTGTATTGGGCCTAATGGAGCTGCTTGAACAGTGCGCTGGAGGATTTTCTATATCTAATTTATGTCACCATTCACTCTGATTTTCTACTTTGTTACTACCCCAAATAATCTGTTGCTATGCCCAGCTTTCTAAAATTCTAAGCAGAGTGCAGAAGGGTACAATGAGTCTGAAATGCCACATCAGATCTAACTTTAGGACTGATGTTAAATAAACCTGAGAGTAAATATGAAGTTAGGAAAGGCTCTTACCTTCAAACTCCAGGTTTTAGGATCTGTGTCCTTTAATTTCATTCCATCAGTTTCTGAAATACACTCTAACACAATGCATTTTAATCAAGCAACAAGATGCATTGTGTCTTTAGCTTGTGCTTTAAAATATTTAACAAATAATATTAGGTGGCTCCTGAGGGATCTGCATGGTATAATAGGACGAGTGGTTCTATCTGTAGTGGGAGATGAGGACACAACTGACATTTAGATTTTCACATGGTTCCCCCCAAACAATGTCATGCTGTGAAAAGCAGCACAGCTGCCAAACTGAAGGGCGGGGGAATCAATACAAGCACACGGTCCATAAACGCGTATTTGGGGAAGCCAAGAAAAACAAAGGACACGTCGAGGCAGACACAATCTCCTGTGAGGAGTGAGAACAGGAGACCTGAGGCTGATATATCCAGCCCTATTCTCCACCGTGTCTGCCTTGAGATGCTATGATTTCAGACCTTGTGCAAGAGGCACGTGGGGGAGTCCAGGGTGTTCATATCCATGAATAATGAGTCAGTGAGAACAGGGGAGGGAAAAGGGTGGACACTCCCCACACAAGTCCTGAGTGCTCACGATGCAGTGGGCTGCCGAGATCTGATTTCATCCCACGTGAGTCAGGGTAGTAAGCAGTGGTGTATGAGGTATCATCTGGGTGATTCGAGGGCACATATCCCCGTTCCCAAATACCTTCAAACAGAAACTGCCCCCAACTCCCACCACTCATCACCCCTCCCCGCTACCTCTATGAAGTCCCATATTATCGCCTCCCTTAGGGAAGAGCACCTGAAGGTCCCTATTCACGGGGAAAGGTGTGAGCCACATGGGGTCACAGATTAGCAACCGTTCAAACGTGGGGCGTAAATGATTTCATTTATCGTGAGACACTAACTAACGTGGCTTGGAGGGAAGAGGACAGAAGGCAGGGATGCTGCAGTCGGATGGGGAAGCAGGATATTTCACCTCAGCCTCGGAGCAGCCGGGAGAATAAGGCACTTGACTCTCAGAGCAGGGTGGGATGTAGAGGTAAAGGGCTGAGAGAAGCTTTGCCAGGATGAGTCCCCGAAACTCAACTGGGCGCAGCTCTCCCACGGGGGAGTAACCCCCAGGGAGACAGTCCAGCAACGGGGTCTCTCTGGAGCAGAGCCAGGGCAAGGCACACATGCCAGGTTCCACCTCATCTCGGAGTCAGTCACCTGTCAGGGGTCCTTAGCCCTGCGCTGCTTAATGTCCCTTGATTCCGCTTCACTCCTTCACTCGTGTGCTTTTGTGATGAGAGTCTTCCCTCTCCTTTCAGGAGATATTGGGCGATAAACAAACAGAAGGTCTGTGAGGGTCCGCCAAGCTCACGTGCTTCAGTGTCATTGTCTATGGCTTGTGTCGAACGACCACGTGGGGCTTGAGCAATCCGCCCCTGAACTGGCCTGTGCTTCTCTAGGATTCGACTGTGAGGCAAAGTCAGGAAGCAAAGCAGAAGCAGAGAGAATTGTCCTTACCTGGGATCGTGTGTGTATGTGTGTGTGTGTGTGTGTGTGTGTGTGACTGGAAAAGGAAGATCTTTGAACTTCATGTGTATAACTAGACAGCCTCTTTTCAGGTTAAGATTTGCCATATAACAGTTTTGGGGATCCTTTTTTGGTAGCGCAAAAAAGTATTGTAATGTCAATACCGTTTTTCTGTTTTTGTTTTGTTTTGTTGCTGTACGCGGGCCTCTCATTGTTGTGGCCTCTCCCGTTGCGGAGCACAGGCTCCGGACGCTCAGGCTCAGTGGCCATGGCTCACGGGCCTAGCCGCTCCACGGCATGTGGGATCTTCCCGGACCGGGGCACAGAACCCGTGTCCCCTGCATCGGCAGGCGGACTCCCAACCATTGCACCACCAGGGAAGCCCAATACCATTTTTTAAAAAATTGTAACCTATTAAAATTAACAGATAAGAACGAGGTAATTCTCTAGACAAATGTCAGAACACTTAGTCTTACGTCTTTAAGGGAAATACACTAGAATACTAAAAAAAAATAATAAACAGAAAATCCCATTTCAATTCTTGAAAAGTCTGAATTATTCAATTTTTCAATATGATTTTATTTCAAGTTCAGCAGAGTGAGTTCTTCAGTTACCTCTTTGTTGAATAATGATTTGCAATTGCATATCGGTCATATATTAATGGATATTTCCAAAGGGCTTTAAGGTCTTTGAAACCAATTTCTTCTCTTAAATGCTTAGTTCTTATTGATATATGTGATTTTCCCTATCACTGAATAAAAGCTTTGGTAAACAGATGCTAAAAAAAAAAAAAAAAAAGAACGAGGTAATTATTTCACTGAAGTCACTAAGTGTTGGAATTTTGCTCTATACATCCCTGTCATGGTCATATGAAATGCAGAGCTGTAGAATTCATCGAGTTGGTATTGGTAATCTTTTTATTTACAACTTTGATTTCTAAATGTTAACCTCCTGATTTTGATTGCAGTTTCTTTTTCTGCTTGTTTATATGTGTAATTCTTGAGGTAATTTATTATAAATCAAAAACTACAAACTTCTAATTTAGTGTCTGGATTTACAGATCCCTGACTCTTCATTAACTTCTTGATTTATAAACAATGGACCAAAAGTTCCAGCTGATTGATGCAAAAACTTGTGAGGGATTTCGCACTCTAAGAGCCCTGCTGTAAATCATTGTCACATTTACAAATATTCCCATTAGTTAGTGCTTTGGCTGTCTGATTTGAAACACCTTCTCTTTTTACTATTTAATTCTGATTTATCTTTTTAATATATGGCACGCTCTGATAATTTGTTACTACCAAGTGCTGATTTATAAGGGCACTGTAATAAATTTTATAACATAAATTTTAAAGGCTTTGAATTAGGTATACCAGATTTTTGAAAGCTTTATGGCCCAAAAACATTTCTCAGAAACAAGACGTAAATTTATGTCCTATAAAACAAAACACGGAGTGCTGGCCATAGGAATGTTTGTCTTTTTCTTTCCATACTGTCTCCCCACCCCCTGCATTAAGACCTTCCTTTTAAAATAAGTGCCTACAGTTGTTGGCTGCACCTAAGAAGACTTGCATGGGCAGAGAAGTATTAGTGTTTGACCTGAACAGATTGATGTGATTATTGTGTACTAAGCCTCTTGTTGAATTGGGGGGGCCCTTAGTGGTTTTATTTTGGTTCTCTCTTTTGTCTGTGCTTTTCATCTGCTGGGGACACACTGAGGCATATTTGGACTTAAATCCCTGATTGGGGAGCTCAGGTTTTTTTGCTGGGCAGCCTGTTAACTACATATCTGTTGAAGTTATTTATTGTTTCCCTGGATAAAGGCTAAGGGACTCATGTTTATCAGTTTTATTCCCCATGCCTAGTGGTGACTGAACTACTGCCCACTGTCAGAGAGACTTGCTCCTATAGGGGATTAGGGCAAGACATGAGGGCACTGAGTAAGAATTAACATTTTAGAATGATCATATTCTAGACGGTGTTATTCACAATAAAGGAAATGGATAATTTTCCTCTCCATTCTATCAAATCTAGCAGATCTGTATGGTTGACTTTGTTCCTTAGGTTCATGTGGTTTACCTTTGTACTCTTGCTAGAGGGATGGGGAGTGATATATATTCTTGCATGCTATCTTTACTACAAAGGTTTTATCTTACCCAATGTCCAAGAACCGAAAGCTATCTAAAGTGGACAACTAAAGGCATAGATCTTCATTTGGATGAACTACCAAACAGGAGACAGAAATGGTTACCCTGTAGTTTCTACATAGCCCTGCAATTTATAGGAATCTGGGAGACTTTTGCAAGGAAAAATGGTGGGTGGACAATTTACAGTATAGTGGTTGGGTGTGACTATAAATCATTTCTTTTTCATAAAGCAGTTTTTTTTTTTTTTTTTTTTTTTTTGCGGTACGCGGGCCTCTCACTGTTGTGGCCTCTCCCCTTGCGGAGCACAGGCTCCGGACGCGCAGGCTCAGCGGCCATGGCTCACGGGCCCAGCCGCTCCGCGGCATGTGGGATCCTCCCGGGCCGGGGCACGAACCCGCGTCCTCTGCGTCGGCAGGCGGACTCTCAACCACTGTGCCACCAGGGAAGCCCAATAAAGCAGTTTTTAACAACAAAATTTTTAGAATCAAATAGTCCATATGTTTTTCTTAAAGACCTCCTTTGGAGCTATCTCTGAACGTGGCATTTGGACTGGAATTGGGTATGTTGAGGAATAAAGACAATGTTCTAGAAGTTCAACCTATGGTCTGTGTCCTCAAGGGCAAGTCAAGGAAACAAGGCAAGATTCAAATCCAAAATAGTTAATAAATAACACAAGATTTTTACTAGGAGCCCTGGGGTTTCAGCTAGGTGTGGACAAAGAACAAAGGATGTTGGGGCCATAAAGTCATCAATCACTGCAGCCTCCCCCTATGGTGCACCTGAGGGGAATTCAGGATGGAGAAAAACAGGATACTGGACCTAGATAGTTAAGATGCATATGAAAGAAATGATTTCGATAAGCCCAGACTCTTGCATCTTCCCATACATAGAAAAGCAGTAAAAACCATTAATTTGAGATGTCTGTTTTTGTGATTAGCAGTAATCTTTTTTAAAAAATCTATTATTTAATTTATTTATTTTTGGCTGCATTGGGTCTTTGTTGCTGCACGTGGGCTTTCTCTAGTTGCGGCAAGTGTAGCAGTAATCTTTTTATGTTCAACTACGTCTTGGGGGTTTTTTTGTTTGTTTTGTTTTGTTTTGTTTTAGCAAAAACTACTATATATCCTGGCTCCTCCCTTACCTCTTTGGAAGCTCCCTTAGAGCTATCTGAGAGGCTGTACCCTGGGCCATAGTCCTCAGTAAGTCCACCAAATAAAACATAATTCTCAACTTTTAGGCTGTGCATCTTCTTTTTTTTTTCAGTCAACATAGGTTTCCCTGCTGAGTAGCTGTGTGAGCCTCTGCAAATCACATCATTCTTTCAGGATTTTAGTTCCTCCACCTTATACAGAGAAGACAATTAACAAATGTTCGCTGAACACCTATTTTTTGCCAGGCACTATTAAAACTATTGGGGAAGGAGTGATTAAGCCATAGTCAACTTTGTGGAATCAAAGTCCAGAAGAAAAGGGAGAAACTTCTATAATTAATAAGGTCACATATGTTAGAAAAGTTTAAGTACTGTAGAAGAGAAGAAAAACACATAAAGTCCATTTCAGCCCTGTAGTGCTAGTGATTTTATGATAGATGTCAATAAATCTATAAGTAATGAACATTATGCTTGTTGCCGTTACTTGTTCCATTCACTCCACACACACAAAAATGACTTTTAGGTCATAGTTATTTCCCTCCTACTGCCACAATGTTTTTGATTAGGTACTCATTGCATAGAATTGGTGATTTCAAACAGGAAAGAGAGGGAGAAATAAAACTGAGTCAAAGAAGAAAGTGAAATACAAAGGAAAAATTATCTAGGTGGGATTATATTTGTTATTTATTTTTTGCATGCAAGAAAAATGGCAGTGGTGTGCTCTGCTGCTGTTTCAATACTAGACTTGATCATGATGGACAAGAAGACTGGTCACACTGATGTTACATCTTGAAATATGAATGAATTTAGTGAAATAACAAAGGGCTGGTTTTTCTATTTTGAACAGGACTTTAGGTGTGCTATAGGACCGTGCAGTGAAATCATCAAAGAGCAACAACTGGCCAAGAAGAGGTGCCCTCTTAAGCAGGTCCTGGCATTGAAGATTAGCCATGTAAGTACATCCGTGAGCTTAACAGACCTCTCTTATAGTGGTGCTTCCTCCTCTTTCACTGAAAGGTTTGGGATTGCCTTATCTTCCTGATATTGCCTAGTACAATATTCTTCAGGACCTTGGGGATCCAGATGTAATGGACTTACCGCCTCAAGCTTGAGTGTGTTACAAATTTGATCACTGCTTTTCTATGACCACCAGGGGTTTAACCTAATTGTAATATTTCAAAACATAACTTGGGTCCTCTCACTGTCACTAGAGCAAATTTCCCAATAACAGCTTAATTGAGAAAAAAAGTCCCTTATTCACTTTGAAAATAGGAAATTTCTAGGTAAAAATGAAATAAAATGGTTTCATACCTAAAGTTCTTCAAGACTGGTCTTTAATTAAGACCAAAATTACACACGGGCATTTAAAGTACTCATTTCCCTCATATCCAATATTATCATTCTGCCTTTTTTTTCTGCATTCAATGCATTTACTAGACATGAGAGCTTTGAACATAATCATGCAAATGTAAGCATCAAAACTTAATTACCAAAATGATAAAAAAGAAAAAAACAGTTCAG
>NW_020175290.1:642463-647595 GCF_003031525.2 Neophocaena asiaeorientalis asiaeorientalis
TTGAAAAAAAGGAACAATAGTAGCTAATAAAGCTGCCAAGTGAATATGAGAAATTCACTGCTTTCTGCAAATCTAAGATGAGAAAGGGTATTTTTAATTATTCATTACACTGATGCTCAGGAAAAAATAAATTAAGGGCATCTCATTTTATGAGGATTTAATTCAATTTATATGCTGTCCTTCTCTACTACCTTTCCCATGAGGCCTGTTTAACTATAGATCTGTGTGAAAAATAGCAGCTTTCTCCCTTCCATTAGCGTTTCTTCCTGCCACAGACATCTCACATACTCCATGCCTGGGCTAGTGACATCAGACTCATTTCAATTCAGGGTCTCGACTCTTCTTATGAAAGACAGACATACACAGAATGATGTCCACCTTTGGACATGACGCTGGTGGCACAGACATGTGCTTGAGTTTGGATGCATTCTGTACAACATTATAGAAAATGAATTGAATGAATTCATGGAAAAGATGCATATTTGTTAAATGTATGGACAATGCAGAAATGGGAGGGTCAGAGAATATAATAGATAACAGAATCAAGTGTCAGAAAGATCTTGAGAATTTGGAAATATAAGCTAAAATTAGCAACATGATGCATTTGTATCTAGCAAGGATATCTATGAAGTTCTTCACTCAGGATGAAAAAAATCAATTGCATATATAAACAGGTTGGGGAAACCTTGATAAGTGGTAGATTATGTTAAAGCAACAACAACCACAACGATAACCATAGCAGTAGCACAAAAGGAACCTGAAGTTCTAGTTGACTTGAAGTTCAAGTCCCTGGTTGCAAGTCCACTGCCATGAAACTCAATTTTGGAAAATGTGATGAAGCTATATAGCAAAGCTGCCTTTGGGGGATGAAATACATTCTAGAAATGCTTCAGTAGGAAGTTACTGCATTCCTTTTGACATATGACCTCCTGGACCGCACATACTCCTTATTTGTGTCAGGGGAAGCCAGAAGTACGGAATAAAAAAATATGAGAAATTAGCACTGGAAGTTCTGATTATAACTTTTCCACAGCTTCCTCATTTATTGAAATGCCTCACCTTGATCATTTAAAGTTGGAACTAATAAAAGCCAGCTTCCAGGGTTTGAATAGAGATACACTTGATAAAGAGGACAAAATTACATTAAAACCAAAAGTACAGCAAGTCCCCTACACATGAACCTTCAAGTTACGAACTTTCAAACGTGCATTCGTATGTCCAATCACGTAAGTTAGTTCACGTGTCTGGTGTACATTGTCACATGTGTGCGTCCTCTACAAGTGGTTGTGACTTTGTATACTTTACTGTACAGTACTGTATAGAGTACAGCAGTACAGTATCTTTATTCCAAGCCCAGGATGTCTGGAAGCAAGCATAAAAGCAGCGGTGATGTAGCTGGTACTGCTAAGAAGCGCCAAGCCATAATGATGGAAACAAAAGTGAAAATAATTGAGAAAGTGGAGTGAGGCGAAAAGATGGTACACGAAGGTTGCAATAACTGTTCAGAATGCAATCCAGTGCTACTGTGTCATCTATGATGAGAAAAAAAGAGCTACTACCCAGACACCACTGGATCGTTTCTTCAAGAGGGTAGATAGACTTGAATCCAGCAAGGAACCAAAACGTGTGCATCAACGTCAGGCGTGAGTGAAACTGCAGCTTGCCCTCCGTCTCCTGTTGCTGACGATCCCTCAGCTCCACCATCTCCCACCTCCTCTCCCTCCTCCAGTCAGTAACTCTTCTTGCCTGTTCACTCGATGCCAGCCCCTGGATGCCAGCTGTTGTACTGTACTACTGTACTTTTCAAGGTACTGTGCTGTAAGACTAAAAAGGTTTTCTTTATTCTTGTGTTTGTTTTTTATGTATTATTTGTGTGAAAAGTATAATAAACCTATTACAGTACAGGACTATATAGCCGATTTTGTTAGTTGGGTACCTAGGATAACTTTGTTGGACATAACGAACAAATTGGACTTATGAACGCAGTCTCGGAACAGTTCGTATGTCTTTCCATAGGTTTATCCTTAGTAGGGCTATACAAGTATTTCAACACACATAGGAAAACAGTATTTGGACACACTAATATACTGTTGGAAAAATATAAATTGATAGAGGCAACTCATACATATTCTTCAAATTTTTCAATGCACATGTTTTTGATCTAGTAATTCCATTTCTATTAATTTTGTCTACAGAAATACTCAGACATGTGAACAAATATATATGTATAAAGGCTGTTTTTCCCAGCATTTTTTGTAATAGTAAGACATTGAGAAATATCTACAAGTTCATTCATAGGGAACTGGCTTAGAACTTTTAATAAATCACGGTAGATAAATACTATGGAATACTATGTAGTTGCTAAAAAGAATGAGGCATACTGACAGGGAAGAATGTCCATGAAAAAAGCATGTCACAAAATATATTAAAATTGATACAATGTATGCAAAAATTAACTTCTATGAATGTGAAGAATGCACATACTGTGTGTCTGTGTGTTTGTGTACATACAGACATATGTATAAATGGAAGACAATTATCCATGGATATCTTACATTTTGTACATCTTGTGTCAGCTTTTGTTTTGGACTATCAAGGCTGTTTGTTCAACAAACAGCCTTGGAAGGTAGAAATAGTGTCTCCTTCTGGGACAGAAGGCAGAGGGCAGATTTTTTTTTTACTGTCAGAATAAAAAGCATAATGCCTCCCTCAAGAGTAAAGGCTGGGCAGGTTCACTAGCAGCCCTCTTTAAAAGATTATGGTTTCCTAAAGTCAGGGCTCCTCGTGCATTCAAATATTACCTTTTGCTGCCTCTTTGAGTATGTGTGTAAAGGGCCTGCTCAGAAGAACTTGATCTTTCTTTCCTTTCCCCACTCTCCCTCTCCACCCATAAGGCTTGGCCTTATCTGGGTGGCTCTTTTTTCTCTGTTCCAGTGTTCTTCCTTGTTCATAGAAGTGGGGATTAGGGCCAGGATTTAACATGAATATTGGGTGCAGCCTTTTGTCTAATTGAAATAGGAAACAAAACCTTTTTTTTTTTTTTTTTTTTTTTTGGCGGTACGCGGGCCTCTCACTGTTGTGGCCTCTCCCGTTGCGGAGCACAGGCTCCGGACGCGCAGGCTCAGTGGCCATGGCTCACGGGCCTAGCCACTCTGTGGCATGTGGGATCTTCCCGGACCGGGACACGAACCCGTGTCCCCTGCATTGGCAGGCAGACTCTCAACCACTGTGCCACCAGGGAAGTCCGAAACAAAACCTTTTGATTGTGGGGCTATGGAATCCAGAAGGCCATTCAGCCTGCTTTGACTCTGGGCTCTGTCTCTCTGAACCAAAGGAGGATGGAGCCTGATAGGTGGTCTAGATCATCTTGTAGTTGTGCTCAACTTTGAGGTTTAGGCCCAAAGCCCCATTGAATAATAAAAGATCTCTTTATTTTCTGTGCCTCTTATGTACCTTCCTTGGGAAGGTGGTAGGGAAGATCTTGCTGGGCTAGCTAAGCAGGATTGAGGTAATTCTGGGTCCCGGGCCCAGCACCACTGTAACACCACTCCCTCATGTGACCCCAACCATTTCTGTTCCCAACAAATATTGACAGGAATATTGATGAGGAGTATCTTCTATTGGGCCAGAGAGGTTAGAGTAGAGGCCTTGTATGAAGTCTCTATAAAGTATTCCATTTATATAAGAATTTTTTGTATTATCTTCACAAATCACAGATACTGTATTAGTGATATTAAGGTTGTAAAATGGAGGGAGGAACAAAAATTTAAATGCTTATCTGTAAAAACATGCATCTTAAAATATATTTTGTTATGTCTCAATGTTTCACAAACCAAATTACAAATAAATTCTCTGTGTAGATGAAGTCTGAGAAGATAAATATCAGACAAATCTCAAATATGTTTCAAAATCATTTTGTCAAAAGGATGGCAGCCTAATGTCCAGAGCAGTAAACAATACATTAATTCATCTACCTTCTGTGATTTTCCATTCTTCCCTTTTCCCATGTAAGAAGCAGCCATAATGTCTGCATATTTCTTAGAATAATTTTATTGGCTTTTTCTAACCTTCACCATTGCTTCTTTATCTGCCTTTTGGGCCTGTTTCTATTTCATAGAGACATCATGCTATCAAAATCTCCATACAGGAAAGATGGGGGCTGGCCAGTTCTCCTCAAGCAATGCTAATAGTATTTCCGTCCCTTTTGTTAACCCTTTGTAAATGCCAAGCAGTGATTTACAACTCCTCGCCCCTGCAGGGCCTTTGTCAAGAAATCACCCAGATGGTGTGAGAGCAGTGCAGTGCAGGATGCAGGGCTCTGGGCAGCAGGAATGTCTTGCAGGCTTGGTGCCATCAGGACAAGGCGTGAACCATCCATGAAGAAAGGGATAAAAGGAAAAATAATGGAGCTCAAACTTGAAGCCTGTATCCTAGATTCCTTGAGGGTGAAGCTGTGCAAAAGAATAGTATCCTGTATTTATGGGAAGTGATGTTTAATTGGAACTGAATAAATAACATCAAATCGAAATAGTAAAGAAAAAAATAGGATCATAGATACACATATATGAACACATACATTACATATACTAAATATATGCACACATTCTTTTTAAAGGCGGTTTTCAAAACATAACCTATTTGAGAGAAAGGATCAGCAAACCTTTTTTCTGAAAAGGGACAGATATATTTTAAGTTTTGCAGGTTACATCAAGTTTCATCTCAACTACTCATCTCTACTGGTGTAGCTCAAAAGCAGTCATAGATAATATGTGAATAAATGTATGTGGCTGGGTTTGAATAACATTTTTTATTTATTGACACTAACATTTGAATATTGCAATTTTCATGTCATTAGATATTATTCTTCTTTTCATTTCATTCATCCACTTAAAAATGTAAAAGCCATTCCTAGCTGGCAGACTGTACAAAAACAAGTGGTGAGCTGGATTTGGCCCACAGGTCACAGTTTGCTGATCCCTGCTTTAAGAGGGTCAAGGTCTATGAGATAAAATAAAATTTTATGATATCTAAAATTTGAAAGTATTGCAGATTTGAGGAAATCTCCTAATACGTGACGCCATTCACTCATCTAATGGATGTGGCTATTTTAAAGTGCTAAAATAATTACAAGT
>NW_020175290.1:647706-660030 GCF_003031525.2 Neophocaena asiaeorientalis asiaeorientalis
TTTTGAGGTATGCGGGCCTCTCACTGTTGTAGCCTCTCCCGTTGCGGAGCACAGGCTCTGGACGCGCAGGCTCAGCAGCCATGGCTCACGGGCCCAGCCGCTCCGCGGCATGTGGGATCTTCCCGGACTGGGGCACGAACCCGCATCCCCTGCATCGGCAGGCGGACTCTCAACCACTGCGCCACCAGGGAAGCCCAGAAACATATCCTTTATGTTTCCTCTGTAACTTGTTACACAGCTTATTTATCATCTTCTGCCAAGTTACCAGAAATTTTGACTGTGTTTTTTAAAATATTCTGAACAAGAGAGACAGCACCAATAATATGTATTGGAAATGACTACACAATAAATGGCTATCAGATCTAAATTACTAAATAGAGCTAAAAACAAATCCAAATCATGTCCTTATGATATACATGTCATCACACTCGACCTTCCATTTGCTGAAGTATTCTATTTAACTATAGATCTTCAGCCGAAATTCTCTTCACCATAACTATCTCGTTACAAACATAACTATTTGTTTTCACTTTAAAACTCTTGCTAGAGTTTTAAAGTGAAAACAAATGTTGGGAGAATCTTAAGGTATGTATATTAGATTAATATATATATATATAAATCTAATCCCCCACATTCAAAGAAGAAAAGTGTTGGAAATAAATCTATATCTAGAAGAAAAAGCAAGAAGATGTAAAAGAAAACTTAAAAATTGTCAACTGTCCTAACTCAAGGAATTTGTGCTTACTCTTCCTGTGCTTCTTTTTTTCTTTTTTCCCTAATGGCACTTGTATTAGCTATCTGTTTTTGCACAATAAATTATCATACATGTAATCACTTAAAACAACATGCATTTATTATCTCATAGTCTGTGGGCTAGGAGTTCAGGCACAGCTTATCTGGGTTCTCCGCTCATAGCTGCAGAAGGTTGCAATCAAGTTGTCAGGTGGCCTGTGTTCTCATCTGGAGCTTGGCATCCTCTTCCAAACTCATGTGGTTGTTGGCAGAATTCAGTTCCTTGTGTTTGCTTGTGATTGTAGGACTGAGGGTTTTGCTTTCTTGTAGGCTGTTGGCTGGAGGTCACTCTCATTTCCTAGAGGCCCCCACAGTTCCTTGCTAAATGGCCCTCTTAAAACATAGCAGCTTACTTCTTTGAGGCCAGGAGACTCTCTTTTGCTCCAGTACTAACAGGGAATCTCATGATCAAGGGAATGACTATCCTTTCATCTTTGCTATATTCTATTGCATAAGAGCAAGTCACAGGTTCTGGCTGACCTCAAGGAAAGGGGATTATATAAAGGTGTGACTCATTGAAAACCACCTATGGTATGTCTACTATAATACTACTAATACTGATCTGAAAGAAATTACCTCTGTGACTCAAATATTAGTCATATAAGTCTATTATTGGGTTATGCTCTTAGTGGCTATACACTGGTTCTACAATCCAATCTGTAAATATTTCTCAAAAGTCTTCTAATTAGAACACAAAAACTCTAGACCAAGGTTTCTCAGTCCAGGTACTACTGATGTTTTGGTCAGAGAGTCCTCTGTTGTGGAATGTATCGTAGGATGTTTTGTAGTATCCCTGGCCTCAACGAAATACATGGCAGTAGCACTCCCTTCCCTGGTTGTGACAATCCAAAACATCTCCAGACACTGTCTGGAATACAGGAAGAGGTGCGGGTCTTAGGGCTACATAGTGAAGATGAAGGAAAATGACACCCTGAGTTTGAGTTTTTTATGCAATATCCCAGTGGATGTGTGCAACAAACAGTTGAATATGTAAATCTGAAGCTCTGGGGTAAGATTAGAACCAAGGACCGTTGGTATTTAAACGGTACTTAAAATGAAGAAAGGGGTGGATGAAATCACTTAGGCACAGCATGTAAAATGAACAGAGTAATGGTCTACATAGAGCCCTTGGGATATGAAAGATAAGGCCAGAGACAGAAAGAAAAGTTAATTATAGACTTCAAAAAGGAACACTCAGATTTAGGATGAGAAAGAGAAGAAAAAGAGAATGATACCATGAAATTGAAGGTAGTTGATAGTATAACCAATGAAATGTGATAATTGGTGCCCAACAGAGTATCAAAATCCAGCATGATATCTATTGGATTTGACAATATGAAATCAGTTTCTTGGATTATTCAATGTGAAGTCTGGAGGTGCATCATTCAAAGCCCGCTTAAGTCTCCTTACTCAATGATAACTTGTTTCAGTCAGGCCAGTTCATACCAATCTTCTCTTACGCATACTTCCTAAGGCCCTTGAATACAATAATATCACACAATTTTGCATTTCATCCCTGTTTTATCGAATACCTTGGCTTTCGGCTCAAAGGAATCTCAAAAGAGATGCATAACCCTTTACTCAACTTTTGTCCTACATTTTACAGAGCCCCCATAAAGGGAATCTGGTTTAAATCTTGCTTAAGAACACAATTGTAAGGAGCAGAGAGAGAACTGAAGTTTAAGACAATTGACTTCTAAGGAACACCATTGATTTTCAATTCACTGTTCCTTATTCTTGGCCGTATGTCTATGTATACACTTTGTTAAGTATTTGTATTTTAATAGTCTATATAGGAGCTGCCAAGTGATTTATTTGGCTCTTTGTAAGGAACTAGTATGTGTTTCCAGAAACTTAGTATTTTGAATCTCAGTTTTAAAAAACCCAATCACTTAATTGAATAAAGTGTATGTATCATAGCGATACTATCAGAGGATCTAAAATGAAATCAGTGGTCTCCCCCTCCAATGCACTCTAATTCCACCCCTGTAATGTAGCCATTGTTTGGAATCTGTTTTCCTTCACCCTTTTTCCTTTTTTATGTACATGTATAAAAAACAAATATACCCTTATATGGTTAGGGATTTTAAAAAATAGATTTTATGAAATTAGTATGATAAAATACATATTATTGTGCATGTTTTTTTAAAACTCTATGTCGAGGACATCCTTTCAAGTAAATACATCTGGATCTGCCATATTCAATATAATCAAACTGGTATTTCAGAGTATTGATGTGAAGTTATTAATTTAGTCACTTATCCATTGATGTATATTCATGTAGTCTTCAATTTGTTATAAACAATGTTTTAAAAGTGAACATTTATGGTTTATACAGGCACAGTCAGGTAACACTGTTTTCTCTATTTAGCTTTGCTTTCTCTCTCCTTTCACTTTCTGGGACCTCCTCTACTTTTTTATTGGTTTCCGGGTACATTTTGAAATCCCTTACACCTGTCATCTACTAATCACAGCTGGCATTAAAGGTTGGGTTTTAGGATTCGACATTTTTTGGAATTATTTGTTGCTAAGTACTTTCAGTCATTTAACCTTTTCTCTGCGTTTTGGTATTTCCTGACTTGCCAGGTGCTTACAGTACCACTAGCTTGGGTTCTAGGAAACCAGGGTTTTTTATCCATAGCAGCTAAATGTGGTTGGTGCCTCTAGCATTAATGTCAAACCTGGGCATAGATAGTCTTTAACTGAAACACCTAATTAAGCTAAAATACGCATTAATGTCAAACCTGGGCATAGATAGTCTTTAACTGAAACACCTAATTAAGCTAAAATACGCATTAATGTCAAACCTGGGCATAGATAGTCTTTAACTGAAACAACTAATTAAGCTAAAATAAAGTCCACTCCTTTCACTTGATCTTAGCTACTATCAGTTATGTCACACATTATGGAATGCTTTGAAAAATACAACTACTTCGCTAATGGTTTTATTCTGCTACAGTTTTCTTCAACCACTTTTTACCTTTTAAAAAATGTTTCTTTCTTATTCTCCACCAGATTTTAGGAAGTTGATGAGCTCAACTAAGATTGTGTAAGATGAGAATACTAGAAAAATAAGGACCCAGGAAATTGAGAAAATTACTTAAAGAAATCCTACTCAGAACAAATGTTTCCCGTATCCCTCCCTGAATCCACTTTCACTATATTGAATTTCTTTATGTAGTCAAGTATATTCAAACCTAGAAAATCTATAGGAATTTCCAGTGAGACAAATGCCATTGATTCGCATTCATTCTAGTTCATGTCACATAATTCGTAACGTATATTTTGAACATCAGATTTTGTGTGCAACATAAGAAGAACTGAGTTACATAATACTTTTCTCTTCAATAATCGTGTTATGTAAAAAGATCAAAAGGCTCAGAATTGGGCTCTAATCAGAGCTATTTACCAGCCATGTGATCTTGGTCAAATCATTTAACCTCTTCTGGGCCTTGGTTTCCTAATACATAAATTGAGGGGGAGGGGAATAGATTCTCTAAAGAATTTTCTAACTCTGAAATTGTATGACCCTTAAATTCTACTGCAGATAGAATCTCATTGAACTTGGACCAGTGGTGTCCCTTAAAATGAAAATGTCTTGGTATGATTGCCATTGTGATGTGCAAATGTTCTGAAATTAGATCAATAAAGCGAAATTCTTGTTGCTCTTTCATATGCATGGTTATATTGCATGATGTTAAACAGCTGCTGTATTCTATCGTGGCTGTAGCACTTCAGTTCTGGTTGAAATGGCTCCTATGTGTATACTGAGAAATAAGGCTAATGCATGATTCAGCGCCTTTATAAATCAAAGATTCTATTACAGGCAGAAAATAGCCCAACAATAGCTATTCTATTACACTTCAATGGCATTAGAAAAGAAGAGAATACATCAAGTGGAGAACATAGGTCCTCCCTTTTTATTCTGCAATACAATGAAAAGGCTATGTAGGTTTTAGCAGTTTCTTCTGTCCAGTCGTTAGTGCATTGACGCCTACGTTGAATGACATTGTCCAAGATGAACCTCTATTTTTTTCAGAATATCAATTCTCTTCTGTGCTTTGGTGAAGAAACTGCCTCCACTATACAGAGTACACGGGATCATTTTTTCAATCTAGCTCAATTGAAATTTTACTTTCTAAAAGCTAACAGGGAACAACTGCATAAAATCTGAATTAGGAGAACAATATATGTCTTTTTGTATTTGTATACAAAATTAGTTGATTTGATAAAATAATTGTATTTAATATAAAATTTTATGTGTAAAATGATCCTAAAGGCATTATTGTTGTAAATTCTATCGCTACTCTTCCAGCTATACTCTAAGGCCCAGGTCTATGTTTTATCATGTAGAGAAGAGTTAGACATTTATCCTTAATGTTTCCTATACCATTTTAAGGTGACATGCTTAGAACTGTCATTAAAGCTGCTATTTAAAAATCAACAACAATTGTAGGCCCTATATATAGTGTTGAGTACTTCATGTCACCCCAGTCCCATTTAGCCCAGAATTTCAAACTTACGAAATTTATTTGGTATAGGCAATCAATTAATTTTACAAGAGGCATGACATGAATAAATGATTTAATATGTGAAACCTGTTCATCACAGGTAAGAACATTACATACCAGACAGCAGCAACTATGGAAAATATGCAATAAAAATCCCACTTTATAAAATTTCTAAATGTATAAGATAAAAACAGAAAGGACAAGGCTAAACCCATTTTGTTGAAATTGTTAGAACACAGGAGGATTTGAGAATGAGGCTATGAGTGATGGAGAAGGAGAGATGGAGGTAAAAATAGGTATTCTCAAAACCGTAACTCCCAGCAGGCCATAAATCTGGCTGTTATCTTGATTGTCTCATTAAAATAATTCAATTTTGAATGTAACCACCTCCATTCTATAAAATAACTTAATGAGAAAATAGTGTTTCCTTGAGAACTTGGTGGAATATATCTACTCTCTAAAGATATAAACTCGTGTGCTACCATGTTTTGTTTTTTCTCTTTTACAGTTAGTATTAATGAATGTAGAAACTATTTATTTTCCCTGAACAGCAACATGATCAACTTCTGTTCTTATTATGAGAAAGCTAAATAATGTTTTAATGTCAACTTAGAAAGTGGAATTTATAAACGTGCCCTGTCATCATAAGGAGCATTTTTGTATAATAATATATTAAAATCATGCATTTGGCTAATAGAAGCTACACTGTTAAGAGCTACATAAAATTAACCTGACACATTAAAATAGTCCACAAGTATCTAATTCTAAACAATATTTCATAAAATAAGTAGGCATGAAATAATTTAGTAATTTAAAACTAGAGTTGACTTTGCTGTTTTATTTCTATAGTGAAATAAATGAATTTCTGAAACCCAAAGAAATGACACATTAATACATCCTCAGTGAAGTAAAATCAATCCTATAGGTCATTGCTTGACTTTGTGGGTTAAAATTGCTTTCAAAACTTATTATTAGCACTGTTGCATCGGAGGCTCTGCCTCCATTACCATAGAGGTGAGATTTCATTTTTTGTAACAACTTTCAAATTGCCTTTCAAAATGCAAAGTTATAAGTACAGGCACTTTGAGTAGACTTGATTTTCCTAAATTGAAAGAGATTGAGCTTATTGTCAGCAACTTGTCTCAAAGGCAAGCTTTCAAAATTTACAAGTTATGGGAAAATGTTGGAAGAATTGATAAATAAATCACAGGCCCATTTAAGAACAAGAATGCTTTTGAAATGGGTTGCTGTGTTTATGGTTGGTTCATTGTTTTTTTTTTAATTAAAAAAATTTATTTATTTATTTATTTTTGTGGTACACGGGCCTCTCACTGTTGTGGCCTCTCCTGTTGTGGAGCACAGGCTCCAGACGCGCAGGCTCAGTGGCCATGGCTCACGGGCCCAGCCGCTCCGCGGCATGTGGGATCTTCCCGGACCGGGGCACGAACCCGTGTCCCCTGCATTGGCAGGCGGACTCCCAACCACTGCGTCACCAGGGAAGCCCCTAAAATTTTTTTAAAATTTATTTTATTTTTGGTTGCGTAGGGCTTGTGGGCTTTCTCTACTTGCGGCGAGCAGGGGCTACTCTTCGTTGTGGTGCATGGGCTTCTTATTGCGGTGGCTTCTCTTGTTGCAGAGCACGGGCTCTAGGTGTGCGGGCTTCACTAGTTGTGGCTCGTGGGCTCAGTGTGGCTTGTGGCGCACGGGCTTAGTTGCTCCACGGCATGGGGGATCTTCCCGGAAGAGGGCTCGAACCCGTGTCCCCTATATTCTTAACCACTGCACCACCAGGGAAGCTCCTATGGTTGGTTCATTTTACCTTCTTACCATCTTCTTAATTTAGATCTCCCTCAAGCTGAAGAAGAATAGATGAGGGAATCCATTTCTGTCATTTTATTTTACTGCCAAATCCATACTCTAATTTCGTTTCCACATGCTGTTTTCCAAATGTCTTGAGGTTAGAAGGCTGTTTGTTTCTATTCAATTTTAAGTGTTTCTGCATATGAGAAATGTACTGGATTATGTGTGTGTATACCCAGTGCGTCTCCAAGGGAAACGATAGCAAAAATAGCTCGCCAATCAACAGTTTTAAAATCTAATAGAATTGTTTTCAATGTAGTGCAATCCTTTACTACAGGGTTGAGCAAACCATGTTTAATTTACCATTATTTCTTCATTCCCTTTCATTTTTGTATGAAAAATGTTTTGCTTTGATCTGTCTTTTATTTCTGTGTGCATTAAATCAAGAAACTACATGATACAATTTATACATTCTGAACTGATAGAATACTGTTATCAACTCAAAACAATGCTTATATATTGTCATAACTACCTATCAACAGAGTAATAAAGATATATTATTTTTGAAGTAGCATCTTTAACAGGTCTGGATTTGTTTTTCATCCAAAATAATTTCCTCACTCCCTATCATTCTTTAACTGAATATGCTCCTTTGAATAGGAGAACTGAAGAAATTATTTTGCTTAAATAGGACATGTTATTTCATTAAGGAAATGAATTTCTGCTCCTTCTCAGAAATTTGCAACTGAAAGTTGGGGAATAGTATATACAAAATTTAAAAAGAGAAAAAGGAGGATATGCCTGCCTTACATTTAATTTTCTTACTTTAATTGTATTTTTCCAATTTAAGAAATTCACATTTAAGCTGCACAGCATAAAGTTGAAAAATTAGTTGAAATTATCTAATGGATTTGAGTTTAAATAGACAATCTAAGAAAAAGTCAGATCTCAATGTTCCCTATTGGGAAGAGGTTATCGCTTATACCAAATTGTTATTCCCACACAGAAATCTGGGAAGTTAAGAAACTGTGAGATAAGTCATGAGGAAGAAGCTAGCAGAAACATCGGGGAAATATTGCATTAGAAGTTTTGGTGCCCACTCATCATGAAAAAAATTCTGGTGCCTGAAGTTCATAACAAATGTCAACTAGGAATTTTGAAATCAGCTATTACCACCACATTTTCTGTATCTGTATTTAATCAGTGATTCAAATTCAACTTCTCTTCTTTGATTTCCAAAGTTCTTCACAAACAACTGGTGTCTATCTAGGGCTGCTACATATATTTGAAGACTGCTTACTGCAGAGTGACCAAATCCATATACCCTGGTGCTGAGCTGTGTTCATTAGGATGCACACACAGGTGTGTGGGCCAGCAGCTTCCTGCCTCTACCTCAAGGATAATTGCTTCCTCTGGAACATGCCTTAACACTCCCCCCCACCCCCCGCAACTTCTAAAAGATATCCCCATTCTAATCCCTGGAACCTGTAATGCTAACTTATATAGAAAAAAAAAGATCTTTGCAGATATGGTTAAGGTAGGGATTTTGAGATGAGACTATCCTGTTTATCTGGGTGAACCCTAAATGCGATCACATGTAAACTTATGAGACAGAGGTAGAGGACAACTGGACAGATACAAAAGAGGAGAAGGTGAGGTGACCATGGAGGCAGCAGCTGGAGTTATGCAGACACGACAAGGAATGTTGGCAACCACCAGAAGCTGGAAGAGGCAAGGAACAGGTTCTCCATTAGAGACTCTGGAGGGAGCATGACTCTGGCGAGACCTTGATTTCAGTCCTGGGAAACTGACATAAGACTTCAGGCTTCCAGAACAGTGAGAGAACAAATTTCAGTTTTGTTTTTTTTTTTAATAAATTTATATTTATTTATTTATTTATTTTTGGCTGCATTGGGTCTTCGTTGCTGTGCGTGGGCTTTCTCTAGTTGTGGCGAGCGGGGTCCACTCTGTCTTGCGGTGCGCGGGCTTCTCACTGCGGTGGCTTCTCGTTGGGGAGCACGGGCTCTAGGCGCGCGGGCTTCAGCAGCTGTGGCCCACGGGCTTCAGTAGTTGCCGTGCACGGGCTCTAGAGCGCAGGCTCAGTAGTTGTGGCGCATGGGCTTAGTTGCTCTGCAGCCTGTGGGACCTTCCCGGACCAGGGCTCGAACCCGTGTCCCCTGCTTTGGCAGGTGGATTCTTAACCACTGCGCCACCAGGGAAACGCTGAATTTCAGTTTTTTTAAACAAACCCAGTTTATGGTAATTTGTTACAACAGCCACATGAAACTAACATACTGTCAAAAGTGTCCCATTTTGGAAGACAAATGTTCACTCTATCTCCATCTCAGCTACTGCAGAATTTCTTGACTGTCCTTACATCCCATTCTATCCATTTCCCTTCATTCTCAGCTGATGAATATAACATCTATTTTATCAATAAATGGACATGCTCAGATAAGAAATTTCTCAATGTCTGGTCTCCAATTTATCCATAATCTGCATGAATATTAATCTTTACCTCCCTTTTGCTGCTCTTGGAAGAAGTTTTAGTTCCATACTTGTGCTCTTGACCCTATTTCCTCCTATTTTCTCCTTGCTTTTTGATAATATTTAATCATTCAAAAAATGTTCCCATCTCTCCAGCTTTCTATTTTCTTTTCAGTCTGTAAACATACCCACATATGCACATGAAAATACTCAAATAGCCTTTGACACTTAAATCCTTCCTATATTTACTGACACAAAAGTGTTTTCACTCTTTTCTGTTCTAAGAACTTTATTTTATTATTATTATTATTATTTTTTGCGGTACGCAGGCCTCTCACTGTTGTGGCCTTTCCCGTTGCGGAGCACAGGCTCCGGACGTGCAGGCTCAGCGGCCATGGCTCACGGGCCCAGCCACTCCGCGGCATGTGGGATCTTCCTGGATCGGGGCACGAACCCGCGTCCCCTGCATCGGCAGGCGGACTCTCAACCACTGTGCCACCAGGGGAGCCCTAAGAACTTTATTTTAAATTAAATTACGTGATATAGACAGAGAGAGAGAGAGAGATGTGTTAATATAGTGTGAAGCCCTGACAGTTTTTTTTTCTTTTTTGTAATGCAAGTGCCTAACTCAAGCTTTACAGAGGCATCCACTTCAAAGAAACATTCCCTTCGATGATGGCCATCTCTGATAAACACATTGCCAGCCACATGACTAAAGAGCCAGGTTGCTTACCTGTACCCCCCTCCCCGCTGGTCCACCTGTTTTTTCTCTTTCTGAGCTTTAAATTCCCACTCTTATGTTTTAAATTTACCAATAAAGAGTGAGCTGGTGAACCCCTGGGCACCCACCCTCGCCAAAAAAGACCCCAATAAAAGCAGAACCCCAGGTCCCTGCTCTCTCTCTCTCTATCTGCAACCTTGCTGTGTGGCCCCAGGTATGCCATGTAATTTCCAGGACCTGTAAGCAATAAACCTTTTTTTTTCAGTTTCCTGATGGTTATTGCTGAAGGGTGTTTTGCAATCATAATAAGAACCACAAGGGCCGGTTCAGCCACAATACTGGCTATTAATAGTCTGAGACTGGCACTCAGAACAATACATATACATACACACACACACACACACACACACACACACACACGCTAAAATATTCAAATAGTTCATTATGGCTTATTAAAAAAATCCTCCTTTCCTATTCTTGCATTTCACTCTCAGAAGTGATCATTTTCAAGTCTTTTAGCTGTATTATTTTTATATATAATATACTGTGAAATAATATAAAAATATATATTGGTCTCTGCCCCCGTTTCCTGGCATAGAGTTCATAAACCCTTGGAGTTTCCTAAGTGACAAGAACCAGGTGCATCTTTTGTTCTAATATTTGGTCTTTGACCCCAGTTCTAACATAGAGCTCTTGAATCCCTTGGAATTTCCTGGGTGATAGGAGTGTTCTGATTCTAATGATGTAATTCTTGCTGGGCTCCTGGATAGCTTCAGGAGGGGGCTGGTAACCAGAAAGACCAAGCCATGATTAGAAGCTTGGAACTTTCAGTTGTAACCCCCATTGTCCTAGGAGAGGAGAGAGGCTGGAGGTTGAGTTAACGATTGATTGTACCTACATGATGAAGCCTCCATAAAAATTCCAAAAGTATGGGGCTTGGGGAGCTTCCAGGTTTGTGAACAACATCTACATACTGGGAGGGTGGCACACCCCAACTCCACAGGGACAGAAGCCCCTATGCTCGAGACCCTTCCAGACCTTGCCCTAGGCATCTCTTCATCTGACTGTGCATTTGTATCATTTAAAATATCCTTTGTAATAAACTGGCAAAAGTAAGTAAAACTGTTTTCCTGGGTTCTGTGAGCCATTCCAGTAAATTATTAAACTCAAGAAGGGGGCCATGGGAATCTGATTTGTAGCCAAGTCAGAAATAAGTGTCAGTAACCTGGGGACCTACTACTTGTAATTGGCATTTGAAGGTGGGGGGAGTCTTGTGGGACTGAGCCCTTAACCTGTGGGGTCTGTGCTAACTCCAGTTAGTACAAGAATTGAATTCAATTGCAGGACACTCAGCTGGTATTGGAGAGTTGTGTGGGAAAAATCTCACACATCTGGTGTCAGAAGTATTGCGTGTGAGTAAAGGTAAACAGTGTGTTTTTCCCTAGACATACACTTTTACAGCTATTTCTTGATTTATCAGTTTTAGCAAGTGCTCTCAACTTTCAGTTCAGAAATTGAGTACACAGATCAATCTCTATTTGCTCCTCTAGATCCAATCTTTGCCTCTCTCTGCTCTGTTCTATGCCCTGGGAGGATGACTTCTATGGACTGGATCACGAGAGCCCCCTTTAGTTATGCTTAGCATTTGCATTTTGCCAATTACAGGTATTGGCAGGAGATCTAAGGTCAGGAGCAGAGAAAAGTCAGGTGTCTATTCACCCTCCCTAATGATCCTTCCCTGCCAGATTACACTTTAATAGTGGCTGTGTTCCCCTATTGATGGCCACAACTTCTATTGGGGGTCCCTTTCCCACAGTTATAGGTCTTGCCAGTTCCAGTAACCCTGCTCTCTCCCTTGCCTTCTTTTATGAGGCTTGGAATAGCTTCCCTACTATTGTTAATCTCTGGGTGCATCACTGCTTCTATTGAGTTCCTTAATCCTTCCCTTAACTCTATGAATAGTCATTTCATTAAATTTTCTTCAACTACTTTTTTTTTTTTTTTTTTTTCAAC
>NW_020175290.1:660085-670502 GCF_003031525.2 Neophocaena asiaeorientalis asiaeorientalis
TCAACTACTTTTTGAAAAAGCTGCTTCCTGCAGAAACCATGACTAAAGAATATTTAGCTCCTGTATTTCTTATTCACACACTTACCTCCCCCTCCCATTCTTTCAGCATAGTTAGTTACTAGTTAGGATATTACCAGAAAAAATAGGACTTAAGAAAACAGTACTTTAAAGAAGTATTTAAATAGAAGGATTTTAATTAAGGGAACTAGCTACTCAGTTGATGGATTTCTTGGGAACCCAAAATTGTGGGGAGGTGGGGCAACAAAGAGATTAGTATCAGCAAGAAGCAATTACCAGCTCTAGGCTAGAGGGACAAAGCTAGGGTTGTCTTACTGGTGTCCAGGGCCCAAGATAACTTGGTAAGTGCTGGAACCATGGCAGGACTGTCTACAAGTGCTACTGGAGCAAAGGAGATGCAGACATTGCCAGAGAAGCCAGATGAAGCATAGAGGGAGGAGAAGAAATCTGGATTCTCTCTACTTCCTCTCCTTCCTGTCCTTAAGTGCCTCCCACTGGCTGAATGTTCATGGAAGCCAGAGGACAAGAAAACTTGGAAATGTAATTTACAGGAGTTGTACCTCTGAGATACAGAAAAATTACCCCAGGGGAATTCTGGGTCATTTGAACTCTTTTATGTAGGCCACCATTCAATCCGGGTTTTAGCAAACTGTTAGATCCACTTCCAGCTGCTTCACCTTGTCCATTAAATGCCAAATCTCAGGTAAGTTTACCATCTTAATAAATTTTACCTGATTTAACCTTATGTTCTAGTGTCCTTGGTCCAGCAAGCTTAAAATCCATTCCCACAATACTTCCTGATTTCTTGCTTATACAAATTAGCAAGAACTTGTAATTACCTCAGATACAGGTGCTACTTCATCCCCATATCTTGAAATTCTTCCCTGGGCCATGCTAGAACCTGAGCCTTCAAGGGCAATGTGGAGGCAATATGAATGGTGAGGTTTGTTCTTGAGGCGTTGCCTTTCTTTTGCAAGGGAACTGCCTCTGTGAAGTCATTAAAGATTCTTTTTTTTTGCTTCAAATAAGCTTTATTTTTAATAGAACCTGGAAACAACCTAAATGTCCATCAACAATTGATGGATAAACAGTTGTATAAAATCCATACATAGTGAAATATTACTCAGCAACAAAAAGTAACCTATTGATATTCTCAACAACAGTAAATAATCTCAAAACAATTATGCTTACTGACAGAAGGAAGGAAAAAAATAAACCCATACTGTATTACATTTATATAAAATTCTAGAAAATGCAAACTAATGTACTATGAAATAAAACAAAATAATACTCGCATGTGGATTAGAGAGGGACAAGAGGAAGAGATTATTAAGGGGTATGAGAAAACTTTAGGTTTAATGATATCTTCATTACCTTAATTGTTATGATGGTATCATAGGTGCATACATATGTCAAAATTCAAAAAATTGTACAATTTAAGTGCAGTGTACTGTATTCCGATTAT
Organism: Neophocaena asiaeorientalis asiaeorientalis; assembly: GCF_003031525.2. Taxonomy (NCBI): domain Eukaryota; kingdom Metazoa; phylum Chordata; class Mammalia; order Artiodactyla; family Phocoenidae; genus Neophocaena; species Neophocaena asiaeorientalis. Next base: position 661,569 of record NW_020175290.1, read on the forward strand.
ACACCAATAAAGCTGTTAAGAGATAAAATGGTTCTACATAAAAATCTGGATCCCCCACTTCTTTTGGAAAATCAACCAATCCTATATCAACTCAACCATCTCCCATGTCCCATATCTTGGTAGGATCAGCTCTGCCTCAGTAGCAGCAAAAACTGGAGAACAATTAAGACCACGCCCACCTAAACACTGGCTTGGTCACAAGACCCATCCAAGACTACAGAGAATCTCTTCTCTCAGCCCTAGGGTTCCTGCCTGTGCAGTGATGGCCATAAGGTCAACAGCCCAGGGAGGTAAAGGAATCCAGGAAACCTTTAGATTATTTGTTATGACATTGGCCTTGGTCACAGGAGATAAAGAGGTCTGTAGGTCCTGAGAATGTTTTTTTTTTTGCGGTACGCGGGCCTCTCACTGTTGTGGCCTCTCCCGTTGCGGAGCACAGGCTCCGGACGCGCAGGCTCAGTGGCCATGGCTCACGGGCCCAGCCGCTCAGCGGCATGTGGGATCCTCCCAGACCGGGGCACGAACCCGTGTTCCCTGCATCGGCAGGTGGACTCTCAACCACTGCGCCACCAGGGAAGCCCTATCCTGAGAATTTCTGTACACCTTTAACCCACAGAGCCAGTGTCACATGAAACTTGTATATGCCCTCTAGAAGAGACGCAGAACCTCTAGTTTGCCACAACCTCCAACACTCCCTACTACTCAATGTTTCTGTACATAGTATTTCTATGTTTATTTTAATCAAAAAGATATACTTTATTTTTTTAAAGTTTTTTTTCTCTAGATAAGATATAGTCAAAAAAAAAAAAGATATAGTCAAACCTACTTTACGATTTCTAAGTAAAACAATATTTACCAGAGTTAGCTTTACTAAGTGTTATGGCTTAAAATTTCATAAAGTATAAAAACAGAATTTATACCTTTAACCCTTAATACCTTTGAACATCAGGAAAGATAACATTGTATGCATTAGAACAAGAGATATATCAACTATGCTTCCCACTTAGACCTACCTATCAGATTTTAGACTTCACAGGGGCTATGACTTCTGGATAGGTCTTGGGAGACAGCTATCAACAGCGTTGAGGAATGTTGAGACATCCTGTGGGAAAAAGGGACTTAACTCATGCTGTTCCTAGAAGCACTAGAAGTTGTCATACCAATTACCCCTTCATCAGGATTAGCTTAGGGCTCATAAGAGATCCTGACATCTAGGTCATAAAATCAACCCCACAAGGCTGAACAGTTTTTCTTAGGAGGGATTAGCCACCATTGCCAATTAGGCCAAATTAGACTGACAGCTGTTCTCTGCCATCCTGCTATTTTCTCTGAGGCACATAAAGTTTGGGGCTCCCACAAAAGATGTTCCTGTCTTCATGCTAGCAAAACCTATTTCTTTTTTTAAAAAGTTAATAACATTCTATTTAACCCAATATACTCAAAATAGCTTTTAACATATAGTCAACGTAAAGGTTATAAGATGTTTTACACTCTTTCTCTCTTTTTTTTTTCATACAATGTCTTGGAAATCCAGTGTGCATTTTATGATTATAGATACCTTAGCTTATTTCAAGTGCTCAATAATCATATGTGGCTAGTGCCTACTGTGTTGCTTAGCTATTTAGCTCAGCCCACGGTCCTAGTTTTGTTCGTAACTGTGGAAAGCAAGCAAAACCTTTGTAGGTGTGAAGGGAAGAAATGAGCTCAGTGAGCCCTGTTTCCTGAAAGCCCATTTCTTTTCTCAATCAACCCCACCAGGTAAACAGAACAAAGCCTTTTACAATAACGCTTTTTCACTGCGCAAGTCAGATCACTGTGGTGCAGGCAGTTCCAAGGTTGGGTGATTTGGCGGCTGGAGAAATCCATTTCAGCTAGCTCATGTAGTCAATACTGTCCATGGAAAACGAAAACCTTTGGAAAATTGCAGCAGATTCTAGCTCAGATCTTTTCGGCAGGAGCTGGGTCACATCCACACTGAAACCACCAGGGGGTAGGGAATGAGGATCCCCAGTGGGTTCAGATCACTCATGATTCCCTCCAGGAAATAGGAGAGAGACTGGTGGTCTGCCTCACCTGAGTACATTGGGGTAAGAGACACACAGTGTGGGGCCCCTGACTGCTGACAGAAGTGGGATGGTTTCTGCAACCGACACTGGCAATGATATACCTCAGGCCAAGGGAAGGTCCTGGGAAGATTAGAAAATGTAAAGTAGCTCCTGAAAGCTTCCCACATACCTGGTCCTTGAAGTTATCTCCCCCGTGTGGATACTGGATGTATGAAGTTCAACTTCTGGTTGTTGGCTCCATTGCAAAGGCTACTTTCAGAGTTTTTCTCTTTTATGAGTCATACTATGTTGAGCAAGGAGAAAGCACGTTCCCTGCTCTCTTAAGGCCTCTCTCCAGTGTGAAGGTTCTGGTGCTAAATGAACTTAATAAATGCAGGCAAAGGAACAACAAAACTGCTACACTCATGAGGCCTTTCTTCAGTGTGAACTTTCATGTGCCAAGCAAGGTGGGAGGGTCTTCTGTAGGCTCTTCCACATTTGCTGAATGCATAAGGCCTTGCTCCAGTGTGACGTCTCTGGTGTAAAATGAGGCTGGATTCATCAACGAATTTCCCACATTCACTTCATCCACAGGCTTTACTGAGGCGTGAACTTTCTTGTGTTGATTAAGGTGGGGGTTACTGATATATGCTTTCTCACATTCACTGCACACATAAGGCCTTGTTCCACTGTGAATTCTCTTATGTATTTTAATGCAGGCACTGTGGCTAAACAATTTCCCACATTCATCACACTCAGAAGACTTCTCTCTAGTGTGGATTTTCTGGTGCTCAACAAGTACAGTTTTACGGACATGGGCTCTCCCACAACTGCTGCACATATGAGGCCTTTCTCCATGGTGAATTTTCTGGTGCTGTGTCTTTGCAGTTGAAGGCTTTCCCATATTCATTGCACTCATAAGGTTTTGCCCCATTGTGAATTCTCTGGTGCTGAACGAAGTGGGATCTTCTGCCAAAGCATTTCCCACATTCAGCATACTCAAAAGGCCTTGATTGGGCTTCCCTGGTGGCGTAGTGGTTGAGGGTCCGCCTGCCGATGCGGGGGACGCAGGTTCGTGCCCTGGTCCGGGAGGATCCCACATGCCACGGAGCGGCTGGGCCCGTGAGCCATGGCCGCTGAGCCTGCGCGTCTGGAGCCTGTGCTCCGCGGCGGGAGAGGCCACAACGGTGAGAGGTCCATGTACCGCAAATAAATAAATAAAAGGCCTTGATCCTGTGTGCACTGTCTGGTGTATTTTGAGGCTAGAGCTGCAGCTAAAACCTTTCCCACAGTCATTGCACACATAAGGTGCTACTCTTCTGTGAGTTTTCTTGTGCGATAGAAAGTAGCAGCTGTGGCTAAAGAGTATCCCACATTCATTGGACTCATAGGGCTTTCTCCTCCCATGCAGATTTTCTGGTGGCCAACATATTCCTCTTTGTGGCTACAAGCTTGCCCACTTTCACTGAACTGGTAATCCCTTTGTCCAGTGTGGAAGACTTCCTCACACTCAGCACTCCTGTATGCCTTCTCTCAAATGTGAGTGGCATGGTGCTGGCCAAGTCCATAGCTGCCCAAGAAGTCTTCCTTGCCCTCTGTGCACGTACAGTCCTTCTTTAACATGTGGCATCTGCAGCTCTTCACAGAGGAGGCCGGGCCCTTTTCCATTCTAGGGAATGTCTCTCCACTCTGCTGCCTCAGGATTCCATCAAGGTCAATGAACCAGAAGTCTCTCCCACATGACTTACATGGATATGGTTGCTGCCCAGGAGATGTTCCCTGCCACCCAGCCAGATGCAAAATGCCTTTCAAGATTGGGTCACACATGTCACATATGTGGCTCTTTTGGATACAAGGACCTGCCTGGAGACTTCACACATTTGATTTTTTTTTTTTTTTTTTTTTTTTTTTTGCGTACGCGGGCCTCTCACCGTTGCGGCCTCTCCCGTTGCGGAGCACAGGCTCCGGACGCACAGGCTCAGCGGCCATGGCTCACGGGCCCAGCCGCTCCGTGGCATGTGGGATCTTCCCGGACCGGGGCACGAACCCATGTCCCCTGCATCGGCAAGCGGACTCTCAACCACTGCGCCACCAGGGAAGCCCCTTGATATTCTTATAGGAACACCCTACTCAGAATATGTATCTCTATCCTCCACATTATGGCTACAACTAGGGCCAGGGCGTTCCTGGGTCACCTCTGCCTTGGCTGGAGCTATGACAACCCAGTCAAGAACCCTGAGCTCTCTCTCTGGCTCGGATTATATGGTATCTGGAAACTGCAAGTCCCAGTGAGATCACCAGCATGAAGTTCTCCAGCATCGCTTCACAGTGCAGGAATTTCTGATGCTCATCAAGCAGGTCCCACTCCTCTCTAGTAAAGTGGATGCATACATCCTCGAAGGTCACAATGCTTCGGGGGACGTCCCTCTGTGCTGGGGCCTCCGCCATCTTCACAGTACCAAGGTCCCGAGAGAGCGCACCCTAGTGGGCGCCGGCAAACACAGGCCCGGTCGTCTGGGTCACAGTCAGGGGAACTAAGTCTCACGATAAGCTGGAACTGGGGCATCACGGTGCCTACAAAGCACAGAGGTAAGTTCCGACTGCGGAGGTAGGTCCCAGGAGCGAAAGTATGCTCGGTATGGTGCGGCAGAGCCGGCGGAGAAGCTGCCCCTCCCCAGAACTCCCGTCCACGTTTCCGGAGCAGCCGGAACCAAAAACTCAGGGCGTGCAAATGCCTCGAGGCCGGAAGTCCCGCCCCGCCGCTGGCGTAAAGACTTTTTTTTCCTGATCCGGGAAAGGCTGGCTTCCTTGGTAGGAGAGCGGAAAGAAGGCTTCTTCTGGCAAAGGTGACCTGAGGTAATTTTAAAATTCACAGTTCTCAGCTTCATTCAGATCCAGCCAAATGCCTCCATTTCAGATTTCAAAATTCAAAAATCTTGTATTTAGGCACTTTTGAATTCTCTCTTTAGTTCTAATTGTTGGTCGGCTATCTTCGGTTGGTTATGTAATCATTATCCTCTGCAAATAATACTTCATTTCATACTTTCCAACTTTTGCATCCATTCTCCGCTTATTTTTCTCTCGTTTTATTGCAGTGGCTAGAACCTTTAGGACAGTGTTGATTAGTAGTGGTGGTAAGAAGTGACTTTTTAAATTTCTGAATTTAATGTACATTATTCTAGACTTTGGATATTATACTGTACATATATTTGCTATAGGTATATAGTAGATATATTTATGAAAGTTGTTTGCCCAAAATTCTTTTAATCATGAGTGATTGCTGGATGTCATTCAGTGGTGTATTGATGTGTATTAATTTAGACAGATTATTTTAGTGGATTAATTTTGTTGGTAAATTTAATTGTGCTATCCTTGCAATTTTGAGATTAAACCGTTGGTAATGATGTCATTATTATAATGACGTGTTGATTGTGATTTGCCAATACTCTATTTAGAATTTTTGCTTCTATATGTATAAGTGTGATTAATATACATTTTTACTTGCTTTTCTGTCTTGGGGGCCAGTCAATGCTAAGCTCAGAGAATTAGGAATTATCTATTTTTTGTTCTATATTTTGGAACAAGCATTATACAATTGAAATTAGCTTTTTATAAAAACAGTTTAGTACGTCTGATATCTTTGTGGTTGAATACATTTAATTACCCTTTCTTTGATTTTATGATTTTCTTCTTCATGGGCCACTTTGCTGGTTTATATTTCCCTAGAATATTTTTCGTGTTATCTAGATTTTCATATTTATTCGCAGTGTTGATAAGTGTGTATTACTTTTATCTTTATTTAAACTTATCCAGTTTTGTTGAGGTATAATTGACAAATAAAATTGTATATGTTTAACGTGTACAATGTAATGATTTGATATATGTATATGTGAAATGATTACTACAATGAAGTTAATTAACACACTTATCGCCTTATATAGCTACCTTTACGTGTTTGTGTGTGTGCATGATGAGAATGCTTAAGATCTTCTCTTAGCAAATTTCAAGTATATAATGCTGTATTATTAAGTCACTATGTAGTACATTAGATCCCAAGAGCTTATTCATCTTATAACTGACGGTTTGACCCTTTGGCCAACTTCTCCCTATTTCTCCCATCATCTAGGCCCGGCAACCACCATTCTACTGCCTGTTTCTATGAATTTAATTTTTTTTTTTACGATTCCTCATATAAGTGAGTATTTACAGAAACTTTCTGTTTCTGGCTTGTTTCATTTAGTGTAAGGTCCTCCAGTTTCATCCATATTGTCACAGGTGGCAGGATTTTATTCTTTTATATGGCTGAATAATATGCCATTATATATATATATGTATATGTATGTGTATATATATACAAAGGGTGGAAAGAAATACCCAGAATGAGGGAAAATTTGTGTAGCTTTTTCCTAAGTATCGTCCTGTCTCTTTGCTGGTGCTGATTGCACTGTTTCTTTTTCACGATCTGCTCTGCCCTTCACTCCTTCCTGCCACAACCCACAAAATCAGGCACTTTGAAGAATAAAACAACTTTATGACATTTTTCAAGATGAAGGCGGTTCACCACACTGAGCAGAAGTTGTAAAATGGAACTTTTACTATTTTAAAGCCATTTGGAATACAGTTCTTGTGCATGATTCTGTACGATGTCCAAATTGGTGCAGAGATGATGACCCTAGAGATTTCGCACTGACAGCTATGGGAGGAAGACATGCAGGAGTAACTTTTAATTGCATGTTTAATTGACCTTGTAGGAAAATGAATCTCATATTTTGTACTAAGTACAATTACATAAAGATTTGAAAATATTATGATCTAAAAAAGTTACTCAGACTACTTTGTGGTATTATTAAAATCATATAATGTCTATACTCTGTACTCTTTAGACAGTGCTAAGACAACCACCATCCTGCTTTGTAGCAGAAGTGGGGGGGAAAGTAGTTAGGAGATAAGATAAAGCATACTGCTACCAGTATTTTTAGTAATTTATGATAAATAACTTTATCAAGGACTCTAAAAGGTTTTCAGACATCACTTTGAAACTATCAAATTTATAGTTAATATAGCTAAGATGTGTAATTTTAAGGTGGCTTATTGCCTTTCCAGCCAATTGGATATTAATGTAACTTACAACCAGATAAAATCAGTAATTTTTCTACCTATGTTTTCACTTCGGATAAGCTAAAGAAATTTTTTTTTTTTTTTGCGATACGCGGGCCTCTCACTGTCGTGGCCTCTCCCGTTGCGGAGCACAGGCTGCGGATGCGCAGGCTCAGCGGCCATGGCTCACGGGTGCAGCCGCTCTGCGGCACGTGGGATCTTCCCGGACCGGGGCACGAACCCGTGTCCCCTGCATCGGCAGGCAGACTCTCAACCACTGCGCCACCAGGGAAGCCCAAGAAATTGTTTTAAAGAATAAATATGTCTATTTTTTTCCAAGGCCATTTGTCCTAAGAGCCTTTTAAAGACATCTTTTAGGGACTAAAAAGAGAACATATATAGAAAAAAGCATTGGCTCATATAAAAATAGAACCTAGTCAAGGTCCTGTGTATACGGGGAAATAGAAAGATAATTTTAGAAGTTATAAAGTAGGAAATGATCACTGCTCAGTGTGAGAGAAAGCAGAGGTATTTTCTTAGACTTAGGACATAAACCAGGCAGCCACTTGCCATGATTGGCAGTGATTTGTGGTGAAAATAGAGACCTCTAAAGGCACATAGGAGCTGTGACCTATTAGAACTGCAGCTCAGCTAATATGAGTACATTTCCGTTTAGAATTTTGACATGAGTTGCAGTAATGACTCAGAGTATAAACTACGAAACATCTGGCAATGCTTAATGCCATAGCCCATCCACTGCCATCTTAGGCTGCATTAAAAGAAATAGTGTCACAGGAGGGGAGAGTCCCACGAAGCTACTTTTCTGAATTCATTCAAGGTGTAGCCCAGGAGAAGTAACCCAGAGCAATGATGTAAAGAAAGGAAACAGTATTTTTTGATCTTTTAGCCAAGAGTAAAGATTTCAGGGGACATCAGTTGTATTCTTTCAAAAATCTTAGAGCTCTTATGGAGAAAATAATTTGATTTAGTTTGCTTTGTTTTACCAGATAGTAATAAAGATACTCGCTTACTAGATGTATGGTCCACTGCCACAGTAAATCTTCATACCTATGTTACAAACTCTGAGATAGCACTGGAGACCTGATTTGCCTATGGACTTCTGGCTGAAATTTATGGGCAATCATTTCTAAACACTGGAAAGACAACGTTGCATAAAGCAGATGCTAAAGCCTGCCCTTTATATACCACGAAGAACAGTGGTCCCAATGATGTAGCAAAGAGTAGTGACATAAGTCTCTCTTCCCAACACAAAGACCACGGAGAAGACATTGTTTTTTAACACCAATGTTTAATTTATTAAAGTCAGAAATTAAAACACTTGATTCTTCCATAGGCTAGGATTTTTCCATAGTTTCCATTTTAACATACTATTTTACTATTTGGAATCTAGAAAATTTAACAATCACTTTTAAAAAGGCTTTGGAAAATACTTGGTCCCATTTAAACATACCCTGGAACAATGATAAATTGCAGATATAAATGTAATATTCAGTTGCCATTTTACTTTATCTGAAGTAAAATCAAAGCCTCCCCAAATAATATTCTTATGAATTCAACATATATATACACACATGTATCTATGTATGTACACACACACAGACACACACATACATATACTGAGAAGCTAAGGACTGGGTGCAGTGGTGAAGTAGAAGGTGAAACAAATCAGCTGGATAGAAGTCCTAGCCAAATTCCGCATCTGTGGGAGTGTGGATTGCGGGACAGGACTGATTGCTGGGGAAGAGGTCACTGAAGCTGGGAGGGGAGCCGG
>NW_020175290.1:670539-698828 GCF_003031525.2 Neophocaena asiaeorientalis asiaeorientalis
GTAGAGACCATAGGTTCTGTGCGCCTGCACTTCCCCCGCCCCCAAAACTGATGTTTACTGTTTACGTGTGTGAGTGGCAGTGGGGTTGCCGTCTCGCCCCTACCCTGCTCGCGGCCCGCCCCCGCCGTGCGTGCTCCGCACAGCTGTCCACAGCCTGTACCCAGGAAATGAGCAGTGGCTGTTTTCCTTTGTTCAGGACCCCATTCCCCACCCACACCCTTCCGTTTTTTTATTCACAAATTCATGTTCCTTCCTCCTCCAGCTTTTGACTTGGTATCAGTAACTTCTCTGTCTGGCTTCTCAGAGGTACCCCCTTGTACATTTGTCTTCAGGCGGTCTTAACGGATGTCATTCAGAAAATGGTTATTTTATATGACTTTTCATGGAATTTGTTGTAATAAATCATTCTTCTATCACATGTTATTAAAAACAAACCAACCAACCAACCAAACAGCAGTTTGGGGTTCAGGACTTGTTAAAAGGAATCTTGGTGCCCCAGGACCTCCTCCTTGCACTTCCTTAACAGCAAAGGACTTAAGTATATTTCCGTAGGGTGAGGAGCATATTAAGGGATGAAGACCAATGGCATCTAGTCTGGCTTCCTTAATTGTAACTCAGGCTCATGTTTTTGATATTTGTTCTAGAATGTTCTGACAGTTAAAAGAGTTTTAAAAAGTGGATTAGACTGCCTAACAAAGTAATGAACTTATGCTGCTGAGAAGGTTCACGAAGGTGCTGTATGAATACCACCTTTCAAGGTTGCTTTAGGGTGATTCCTCAATTGATTTTGAGGCTGGACTAGGTAAAAAGGTAGTGCTTTTCAACATATGCTAATGGTTCTTCATATTATGAAAAAACCCGCAGATTTAATAAAAGCAGAAAAATTTTAAGATCTTAGTGAAGCAGTGATTTATACTGTAGTTTTTCACAGCAGCCTAAGATTTTCTTTTTATGTGAAGGTTTACCAGGAAAAAGTGCTTTAAAAGTAGTACTTCTATTTGCTTTGTGTGTGTTTTCTGTCGTTAGGAAGAGCCATATCCTCTATAATAGATACGTGTCTAAGCACTGAAAGTTATTTCTAAATAGTAATAATTTCCCCTTTATTCCTCACTAGATATAGTAAACACTGTGTTGTGCAATATATAATTTTATCTACATTCTGGTAAATACCAGAAGGCAAATTTGTGGCTCTGATTCAGAAAATACAGCCTGTACTTAAATCAATAACCAGCTTTAACATATTCTTACAAATAAACATGTTTTCAAATAAGTAGTGTATATTTATCTTGCTTTAGAGAAAGTTCAAATTTCATTTCTAGTTTTAGTTAGCAGTTACTTTTTTTGTGTGTGTGGAGCTCTTTCATAAGAAATACACTCTTGATTTTTTTCCACAGAGGTAAAAAAGGATGATTTTTCTGGCTTAGTTTTCATGTATATTATCTTTTGAAAGGAAGATATAGAGAAGAAATCACCTTTGCTCCACACGTTGGGAATTATTCATCAGTTTTGGGGAAGATTGTTGGTTTGGGGGGAAGAAAGTTTAAAGATGACAGCTGAGGAGATTGTACTCAGGTCTTTGGGGGGCTCAGTGCTTTGGGGCTTCAAAAGAGGCAATCAAGACCTGTAAGACTTAGAAATCAAAATCTACCGAAGGTCTTTTATTATGTATAGTTCACATATTTGAGACATTTAATTTACAGAAAGTTTAAACTGAAAATCGTTATTGGGTAGAATGAATGGGTGTAGACTAAGGACCACTAAAAGAGAAAATTCTGTAAATACTAAGCACTTCTGTGACATTGAAAGCCACTGAAAATCTAATACCCACCGTGTTTCTGTGGCTAGATATACACTTATTAACGATCACTATGTCTTCTGGGTTGCTATTTTTCACTAACTTACTTAGGCAGATTTTACAAACATTCTTTCTGTTGTAAAATTTATATTATTAAAAATAAAAGCGAACAAACAAAAATTATGACCATACAGCTCCTTAACTACAGCTTCAGCATTTCCTGGCTCATTACATTTTTTATAGGCAGAGCTGGTGGTTCAGGTGAGGCCTGGCAGCTATGTATGGGTAAGAGGAGGATGCATGGTTTGTTGTCATCTGTGCATGGGTCAGTGGCTTGTCACATAACTGCCATTTAGTGCCACATAGTGCTCAGTAATGAAGATAACATTAGAGATAATTAAGGAAACTCTTTTTTCGGCTCTTTGATTACTTCTGCCTTCTTTATCTCCCAATAGTTCACATTTACTTCACAGCTAAGTGAATTTCAGCATCTTCCCTTTCTGGTAAGTGACATTAGAACTCTGCTCACCTAGTACTTCAGTAACACTCATTGCTTTTTCAGCATATTTCAAAGCTTTTTCTTTCCTAAATTTTGAGCCAACAATTACTCAGAACCTATTACTCCTTCACTGTGGGGCATAGAAAGATTAACTAAGTGTGATCCTTCTCCACAAAGAGCATAAATTACGAGAGTTCAAGTTGGTATCTCAAAGAAAATTGCGTGTGGAAGTTGAGCAATAGAGCGATTGCCTCTAGCTGGTGAGATTAGAGGAGGCTTCTGGGCCTTTTAACTAGGCCTTAAAAATGGGCAAAGCACCTGACAGGTGGATATGGTTACTACCTGCTCTCTTTACTTCTCCATCTTCTGCTCTCTTGGATGCATGGTGTCAGTCTTTAGTCCCTACCTATTGTCTAAATCCACTTGTTATAGCACCTTCACATTATCAAATCCAGTGGTCAACTCTCAGTCCTCACCTTAACTGAACTCTCAATGACACTTGATTGAGCTCATCTGTCCTTCTTGAAGCACTTTCTTTTCTTGGATTATGGGACACTGTCCTACTCTCCATATTTTCCCATGCCTTGGTGGCCACTTTTTTCTAGCTTCCTTTGGTATAATCTGCTTTTATAGATCTCTAAATTTTGACGTGCTCCAGAGCTGTGTACTCAGACCTCTCTCCACACCATTCCAGTAGGTCAGTGGTTCTTAAACCTGGTTGCACCTTAGAGGAGATTTTAAAATTCACCATTATCCTGGCCCCCCTGCAGAGATTCGGATTCAATTGGTCTGAGGATGGGAGGGGGCGTCAGTACTTTACCTTAACTCTCCCCCAGTGAATTGAATGTGTGGGAGGGTTGAGAATCACTGAATGGAGTGATCTCATCCTGTTCAGTGACTCCAAATGACACAATAAAATCTGATGGTTCAAATGGAAGTCTCCAGCCTTGAGCCCTCTTTTGAACTCCAGACTCATAACTAAAGGATTACTAGACATTTCTACTTTGCAGTCTAATGACCATTTCAAAGTTAGCAGGTCCAGAACCTTTTGATTTCCCATCCAAATCTCCTCCATTGTTTCTTATCTCAGAAGGTGGCACATGCCATAATGCACCCTGTTGCTTAGGGCCCAAACCTAGGAGTCATCTAGGATTCCTCTCATTCTTTCATTTCTCATATCCAATCATCAGCAAATCTCTTTGTTTCTGTCTTCCAAATTAATCTTTAATTTACTCATTTCTTACCACCTCTACCCCAGTTTCCCCATCCTAAGCCACAATCACCTCTTACTTAGACTGGTCCCATAGCCTCCTAACTCAGCTCCTATGTTCATTCGTTCCACCACCCTCACAGTCTCTATATGCCTGCAAAGTGACCTTTCTGAAAAATATATAAAATTGCATTATTCCTCTGCTCTCAGTCCCCTGATACTTTTCCATCACACTGAGAATAAAACCCATACCTTTACCGTGGTCCATAGCCTTGTGAGATTGACTTCTGGTTACTCTGACCTTGTTTCCTACCTTCTTTCTTGAAACCCCTCACTCAAGGTGCATCAGCCACACTGGTTTCCTTGCTTTTTTCCTCTAGTACCTCAAATGTGCTCTTGTCAAGGGCCTTTGTACCTACTATTACATAGATCCCAATATAATGTGGCTAGCTCTCTCATATCATTCAGACTATTGTTCAAATGCCACTCCCCTCAGGGAAGAGTTCCCTGAGTGCTTGATTGTAGGGAATAACTTCTATCCCCTTATTTTTATTTTGTACCTGATATTTTATTATATGTGCACTTACTTAAATTCTGTCTTATCACTAGAATATAGGCTCCATCACATTTCTGGAGTCTAAAACAGCATCTTGCATGTGGTAGGTAGGTAGTCACTAAATGAATTGATGAATGTGTGTGTGAATGTGAAGGGAGAGATTTCAGCCAAGGGAGCAGTATGATCAATGTCATGGAAATGAAAAATATTAGCTAGTTAGGGAGAAGAACATATTTGGCTGAAGGTTGCTTAGAGAAGAGTGGCAGAGATGGTTCTAGAAAGGGAGGTACAAGCCAGGATGTGGAGAGCCCTAAATGACTGATGTGGATTTTGGGAAATGGGGAGCCATTGAAGGTTTTTTTTGGTGGGCTGCTCATTTGATTGAATTGAAGCTAAAATCAAATGATTTGATAACTGAATAAAAGTGGTTAAGGGAAAAGGAAGAGTTAAATATGATTCTCAAATGTTAGGCCTGGGTAATTGAAAGGATGTTAATGGCACCAACAAAGAGAAAGAAGACAGCGAATAGTGTGATATTGTTGTTTGTTATTACTGCAATTGGTAAATTTGAAGGTTAGAAAAATAATCCTTTTAATTCAGGGTATGTTAAGTTTAAGATGCTTGGGAAAGTCACATGGAGATGTGAAAGAATAAATTGTACATGAGGATGTGGAACTTGAGAGAATTCAGGGCTAAAGTTCAGGGTTTGAAGGTTCTTCCCCAGGGAATAAGATGATATAGGTGTGGATATGAACATCAACTAGGAGATTGTGAAGTAAGAAATGAGAGCCTACTATGGAATCTTAGAAAATGCCGCTTTAAAAGATGATGTGAACATCGGAAAGCCAAAGGTTGTTCAGAGAAATAGGTAGAAATCTCCATGGGCTAGAATATCATGAAAGCCAGGAGAATAAAGAATTAGAAGAAAGAGAAGTTAATCATCAGTTTAAGTACTGCAGAGAGTTTGAGGAAGATGAAGAGGTAGAGCTTTTGATTAGAAAAGGGAAAATTGACTGTAACTGTGGTGATGTGGATTGGTAGTTTAGAAGAACTTAAAAGAATGTAGGAGGATAGTATCATTATAAGGTACCAGGGTTAAGAAAAGAATGTTTAAGGAGAGAAAAAAATGAACCATACTGTCAAATCAAGCAAAACTACTTTTAGAGGAAGAAACTAAAAAATCAAGAAGGGAGTGTGGGTCATCCACAGAGTAGAGCCCTGTGTATCAAAGTGCAAAGTAGCTGTGCTAGCCCTAGAAAGAAATATGGATGTATCATCTTCTGACAGGAAGGAAAAACAAGAGAAAAGAAAAACAAAAGAAGAGGAGAGGAGAGAAGAGAGAGAGGTGGGTGGGATAGAGGTGAGAAACACATGTTAAGTAACTAAAATCCCAATAAGGCTGAAAATAAAATCATCTATTGAGATTTGGTACAGAGTGGGGTGGGAGAGGAGTTGACTAACATAAGTGAAAGGATTATGATCAACACTATGTTGACACCTTTTCCTCTTGACCTACGTTTTAATAAGTGATGTATGTAGACTTACATGTAAGTTTATAAAAATACATGGATAAAATAGTACATTTAAATGTAGAGTCTATCACTATTGTAATTTATAAAGATGTTTTTTCTTTCAATGATAAAAGTATCAGTCTTGATATTTCTTATTTATTTATTTACTTATGGCTGTGTCGGGTCTTAGTTGCAACACACAGGATTTTCATTGCAGTATGTGGGCTTCTCTCTAGTTGTGGTGCGCGGGCTCCAGAGCGTGTGGGCTCTGTAGTTTGCGGCAGGCAGGCTCTCTAGTTGAGGCGCGCCGGCTCAGTAGTTGCGGCGCGCGGGCTTAGTTGATGCGCAGCATGTGGGATCTTAGTCCCCCGACCAGGGATCAAACCTGCGTCCCCTGCATTGGAAGGTGGATTCTTTAACCACTGGACCACCAGGGAAGTCCCAGTCTTGATATTTCTTAAAAAACATTTTTCTGATTGAGGATGAACATTCATCAACTTTGATGATTTTAATGATGATACCAATGAGTCTTCAATTCCAGGTCCAGCTGTGAAATATTTGCTCATAAATAATTAAGGGTCTCCCTTTCTTGCAGAGGAGCATCACTATAGTTTTCCTAATTATATAGAAATTAGGTAAGAAGTTCTAGAATTATTTCTCATAAATGAGTTGATTCATGTAAAGTGCTTAGAGCTTAGCACAGTGCCTTGCACATAGAAGGCAGTCAATGGATGTTAACTATAATTCATCATCATCATCGTTGTTGTTAGAAAGAGGCATATGAATTTGGATTACTAAATTGTGTAAAATGTTGATTTATCCCATATTTTTGATATTGTCATGGACTTGTTATCATTTGAAACATACTGCAAAGACTTTTTACTAACTTTTTGATATTTGATCATAAAAATTTTACCTGTTCATATTCAATGTCAAGGCACTGATCAATATTAATATATTTGATATCATGTCACTATCATATTTAATCTCATGAGAGTTCCACTGTAGCTTAGCATTTATTAAACATACTATTAAATTGAGTAGCATAGCCTTTTGAAATGAATTACTATTCATCAAAATAACACCAATCATTATGGATACATTAGACATTAATATGAATTTTATATATGTATTTCTACAAAAATTTCATTGCAATCATTATTGCATTATTATAGTAAAGGCAGAAAATACATTCTTAATCTGTCCAATGTATTTTTGTTCTTCAAAATTTTATCCTATTAGAGAAAAAGATTTTTTTATATTTCAGACTTGGAATTTTTTATATATTACAGATGAAATTTTTTTCCCATTTTTTTCAGTTTTTTTTTTTTTTTTTTTTTTTTTTTTTTTAGATCTCACATGCTCCATCACCTTTATTATTAAATGCAGTTAAAGAAGAAAAGGTATGGGATCAGCCATGACACTCTATTCCTTTTTTTTTTGCGGTACGCGGGCCTCTCACCACTGTGGCCCCTCCCGTCGCGGAGCACAGGCTCCAGAAGCGCAGGCCCAGCGGTCGTGGCCTATGGGCCCAGCCGCTCCGCAGCATGCGGGATCCTCCCGGACCAGGGCACGAACCCGCATCCCCTGCATGGGCAGGCGGACTCTCAACCACTGCGCCACCAGGGAAGCCCTTTTTCAGTTTTATTGAGATATAATTGACATACAACATTTTATAAGTTCAGGATGTACAACGCATTGATTTGATACACTTATGTGTTGCAAAATGATTACCACTATAGCATTAGCTAACACCTCCATCACCTCAGATAATTAACATTTCTTTTTTGTGGTGAGAACAATTAAATCTACTCTCTTAGCAACTTTTAAGTATATATTACAGTATTATTAACTGTAATCACCATGCTGTACATTAGATCTTCAGAACTTATTCATCTTATTGCTGGAAGTTTCTACCCTTTAAACAACAATATTCTATTGGTCTAAGTGTGTATTTTTATGCCAGTTGTTGTTTTGATTCTATTTTTGTAGTATAGTTTGAAATGGGGAAGTGTTATAACTAAAGCTTTGTTTTTCTTTCTCAGGATTGCTTTGAATATTTCGGGGCCTTTTTTGGTTCCATATAAATTATAGGATTTTTTTCTATTAATGTGAAAAATGCCACTAGAATTTTCATAGGGATTACATTGAACCTGGCTTTGGGTAACATTGACCTTTTAACAATATTAGTTTTTCTGACCTATGAACAGAGGATATCTTTCTGTTTGTTTGTCTTTTTCTTTTTTTTTCATCAAAATCTTCTAGTTTTCAGTGTACAAATCTTTCACCTCCTTGGTTAAATTTAGGAGCACAGGCTCCGGACGCGCAGGCTCAGCGGCCATGGCTCACGGGCCCAGCTGCTCCGCGGCATGTGGGATCCTCCCAGACCGGGGCACGAACCCATGTCCCCTGCATCGTCAAGCGGACTCTCAACCACTGCGTCACCAGGGAAGCCCTAAAGTCTCCTACTCTTACTGTATTGTTGTCTGTTTCTACCTTCAGATGTTAGTATTTGCTTAATATATTCAGATGCTCAGATGTTGGGTGCCTACATATTTATGATTATTATATCCTCTGACTGAATTGACCCTTTTATCATTATATAATGGCCTTCTTTGTCTCTTGTTACTGTTTTGGGGTTAAAGTCTATTTTGTCTGGTATAAGTATAACTGCCTGTGCTTTCTTGTAGTTTTCTCTTTCATGGACTATCTTTTTCCAACTCTTCACTTTGAGCCTATGTGTGCCCTTAAAGGTGTAGTGATTCTCTTGTAGGCAGCATATAGTTGGGTCTTTTTTTTTTTTTCCATTCATCCAGCCACTCTGTGTCTTTTGATTGGAGAATTCAATACATTTACATTTAGAGTAACTATTGATAGGTAAGAGCTATTCCCATCTTACTCATGTTTTCTTGCTGTTTTATAGATCTTTTGTTCCTTTCTTCTTCTCTTGCTGCCTTTCTTTGTGAATTGATGATTTTCCATAGTGGTATGCTTTGATATTTTTATATTTAATATATTATATAGGCTTACTTGGAATATATAATATATATTATATTGTGAATTAAATATATGTGATGGTATATTTTATGCTAAGAATTTAAATTTAATTGCATACAAAATTCTGCCCTTTTAATCCTTCTGTTTTATGTTTGTGATGTCACAATTTACATCTTTTTATGTTGTATATCCATTAACAAATTGTTGTAGCTATAATTATTTTAATACTTTTGTCCTTTAGCCTTTGAACTAGAGTTAAGTGACTAACACAATACATTGCAATATTAGAGTATTCTGAATCTGATAATATGCATACCTTTACCAGTGTATCCTTTTATTTCAGCTTGAAGAACTGTTTTCAGCATTTCTTGTAAGGCAAGTTTAGTGGTGATGAATTCCCTCAGCTTTTGTTTATTAGGGAAAGTCTTTATCTCACCTTTGTTTCTGAAGGACAACTGGGTAAAGTATTCTTGGTTGACAGTTTATTTCTTTCAGCCCTTTGAATAAATCATCTCATTTTCTCCTGGCCTTCAAAGTCCTTGCTGATAAATCCCCTGATAGACTTATGGGTGTTCTCTTGTGTGAGATAAAATTTTCCCTTCCTGCTTTTAAAATTCTATTTTTTTCTTTGATTTTAGACAGTTTTATTTTACTGTGTCCTGGTGAAGATCATTTTGGATTGAACTTTTGGGGTGACCTGTTTAGCTTTATGAACTTGAATGTCCGAATCTCTCCCCAGGTTTGGGACATTCTCAGTCATTATTTCTTTAAATAAGCTTTCCACTTCTGTTACTCCTCTTCTTCTGGGATTCCAGAGATGCTGATATTATTTTTTTGATGTTATTCATAAGTCCTGTAGGCTTTCTGCATTCATTTCTGTTCTACATTTTGTTTCCTTCTCTTACAATTGATCTCTCTTCTAGGTTACTGATTCTTCTGCTTTGTTGAATCTGCTTTGAAGCTGTGTTTTGAATTCTTCAAGTTCAGTTGTTTTATTCTTCAGCTGCAAAATTTGTTTTGTTCTTTTTTATGTTTTCTCTTTGTTGAATTTCTCATTTTGTTTTTGTGTTGTTTTCCTGATGTTATTCATTGTTTATTGCTAATTATGTTCTCTTGTAGTTCTCTGAGTATCTTTAGAACAATTGTTTTGAATTATTTTTCAGGCACTTCCTGGATCTCCATTTCTTTGGGTCCAGTTACTAGAGGTTTACTGTATTCCTTTGGTGGAGTCATATTTCCCTGATTCTTCATGTTCCCGGTAGCCTTGTGCAGGTGTTTGTGCATTTGAAGAAACAGTCACCTCTTTTAGACTTATGGACTGCCATCCATAAGGGAAAATTTTCAAATGTGGGAGGAAGGCACACTGGAGCATTCTGTGATTCTGGGTCTAGTGGTGCAGGACACCTACTACGGGTGTGGATGTGGTAGCATGTGGCAGCACTGGATCCTGGGAGGCATGATGTCTCTGGCTCAGGCTCCTTGGGGTTCACAGCATTGACAACTGCGTGGACTTTGGTGAACACTGTGCAGGGTCCTTGGTGGCTGCAAGCACTGTTGTGGTCTTCCGTGGTTCTTCCAGGATCAGCAGTTAGGGCAAGCATTGGTGATGGCCTGAGGTGTTGGTGTTCACACACTCATCTCTGGTGGCCAGCTGCAGGCGCCTGTGTGGAGGCAGGGCCAGTTGCAGATGCACGCATCATGGAGGGGTCCAGGTCCAGCAGCAAAGGCTAGGGACAACTAAAAGCTCACTGGCAGTTGCCCATTCTACTCCTGTGCATTCACACTGAATCGGTGGCTTGTGATAGGGGCCTGTGTGGGATTGTGCAGGTGCACATCTGGAGGGGCTAGCTATAGGTGAGTATGCTGGTACAGGCCAGTGATAGAAGACCAGGCCTGATCTTCACTCACAAGCAGCAGCAGAGACCTTGGGTTGGCTATTGGTATGCACTCTGGTGAGTATACACTGTCTGCCCATGAGTGCACACTGCAGTGGAGGCTGGTGATGGGGGTTTGCCAAGGGCTCTGCCAGTGCACAGCTGGAGGGGCTAGCCCTGAGCACTCGCAGGCAGTGGGGGTCAGCTGAGGGTGTGTAGGATAGTGTCTAGCACTCTTGCAGCTCAGAGGCCTAAGCTGGTTGCCAGTATCGTTCCAGGGTTCAGAGTAGGGTGGTAGGGGTGAGGAGGAGGGAAGGATGCAGGTAGCTGTCATCAGTGAATGTGAATATGTACCTGTGGGGTGAAAGCTTATGGAATTTGCAAGTGGTCTGCCTTGGCTGTGCTGGCTTTGGTTTCATCAGTGGGGAAATCTGCCAGGTTTGTCTACAGAGCAGGTCACTGAATTGCAATTGCTACTGCTGACTGGCTGCTAGTAGCAGCCCCTGCTTTTTTTTCTTGTTCCTAGCCATTTCCATATATCGCAGCTTTCTAGTCTGGGTGGGATTAAACCAAAGCAGGACCATTGTGTGGGTCCCTGAAAGGCTAAAGAAGCTGGTTGCTCACCCCACTCTTCCTTGTCTGGCAGGAGGAACTCTTTCTAGCTCGAAGTTCCCTCTTGGTGCTGAACAGTTCTGGCTTGGGGGATGGGATGGTACAGGCAAAATGAAGCTGTCTTCCTTTCCTTCTTGTGCGGTTATTCTCAGGCTTTCTGTTCCACTCTGTTACTAAAATTTCTTAATATCACTCCAGAGCACTCCCAGAGCTCTTTTTGTTTGTGGATAGCTGTCTAGTTGTTGATGCTCAGGTCTCCTACATCACCATTTTGGTGATATCACTCCTACAGGTGAGATTTGAGTGCTACCCAACTGTGAAGGGAAAAAGTAACAGAATCTATTTGTAAACAATATTAAAAATATATTCTACAAAGTTCACTTACATGAATCTGATCTTTGATGGTGTGGTAATTTGCTTCATGCATAAAGTGGGAATGATGTCCTCATTTATATAACTAGTAAATGATGCTGGTGTCTAAATAAGTAAATGTCAACTCTTATAGTAAAATTGTGAATCTGATCAGTAGGCTTCAAAACAGAATAGCTAAAGTACACACTTTAACATTGTTACTATAAAATTAAAAACATAATAAGGCAGCAGTGTTTATTCCACCCCCCCAAATGTCTTACCATGCTAAATTGTAATAAATGGACAACATTTTAATGCAATTTAGTTTTTACTCACAATAATTTCTAAAGCCCATATGCTTTTCCTGCTGGGTCCATTACTGAATATTATTCTAAACACAGTGCTAGGTTAAACAGGAATATGAGACATGGAGAGGCAGTATATCCTTGTGGGGATACGGATGGAGAAGTGTGACCTTACTCATGTCTCGTAGTTTCTGTTAGAGCGAAGAATGGAATACTAGTTGATATACTTAAGCTCTTTTTTTTTTTATAGCAGAATTAAGCCTATAGCCAGCCAGGTTTAATGGTACAACTAGCATACTTAAATAAATATCCAAATACAAGTAAACTATCTGAATATTAAATAAATAGTTTATATTCACAATCTGATTTATATTTGGTTATCACAGAATAAAGACCTATGCCTTGGAAAAATCTTAAGCTCTAATTTTTAATATTTTCCTATGGTAGTAAATATCAATTACATGACTTTTAAAAACTACAGACACTATCTATGGGTAATAGAGTTATCACATTTCATTACCTAGAGATATAGTGAATAGACTAGCCCATAATCATTTTTACCAACTGGCCCTTCTGTTACCTTAGGGCAACCAAGCAGAGGCTTGAATTTTATGGTTGGTTGCAAATCATTGGCCATTTTCTTCAATTTCAAGGCTACAATGTACCAAACCAAATTTGGAAAATAATAAACTGATATGGATCTTTCTTCCTTGAGAGGAAGTGCTCTATGATATGCTTCATTTTGATTTAAAACTAGTGTGTTTTATATAGTCTGAAGGCGTTTTTAGTAAAAAAGGATTTATTCACCCACTAACCAAATCTCCTTTACCTCATAATTGCAAATGATGAGGGACATGACATACGCGAAGCCCAGTATCTTAGTTCATGAGTTTAAAGGCAACGTGTATACTTTTGATACCTATTCTCATTTTATAGTCCTCTATACTAAGGAAGCACAAGTTCTTTTCTATCATAAACAAAACTGGAGTTTTCTGATAAACATAGACATCCAACCTGTGACCTAAAAAATGGAGTAGAAAGAGCATAATCAAAACGTTTTTGAAATAATGCTTGACTTTATTAGCTGTGCATCCTGATTTCTAGGCTATAGAAGGCCCTAAATTCTCATGTAACTACTTGGCTATATAGATGAGATTAAAGTCACACACATTTTTGTCCACAGAGTAAAAAATAAAATGAAAAATGAAATTTTACATAAATAAAATTTAACTAGAGTAATCAGCCAAATGTAATATATGTTTTAACAATCTGGATTCTTATTTCCCTCTTTACCCAAACAGAATTCCATATAAAGCTAGCTTTTTATAAAATAGATACCTTGGTGGGTTAATTATTATTATTTTTAGACTGTTTAATGTTACCTAGAGCTTTTATTTTAAACTTAAAACTTTATTTTCTTCACATTGATACCAAAAATTTGGAACAATCAATAATTCAAGCTAATGTCTCTCAGCCATAAATATGAGCTTTCTAAATAGTTGTCTATAGGGGAGTCATTTGAAAATTTAGCATAGTAAAATGGATGAATGACAGATACTTGCCTCTTGCCTCCTTCCCTTTTGAGGTACTCTGAGTATGCCATTATATTGAGTTGCATGTAGTCCTCCAGCTAGTGTTCCTTTTTGTTTTTGTCACAAAGGATCAATGATATATTTCACAATATATATGTGTATCAAACGATCACACTGTACACTTTAAACCTACACAATGTTATGTCAATTATATTTCATTAAAGCTGGAAAAAAGTGAAAAAAAAAATGCCTCAAGACAGCTAGGGAAAGGAATGGTGCATTTAAAGAACTAATATTTTTCAATTCCCTGGCTGTAGTTTACCATCAGCTCCTTTTCTTGATGCACTGTTGCAAAAAATGTCTACTCTAGTTCTTTCAAAATATATTGTGGCAGCAAAGATATAAATTTTGGGATTTTTCTTCTAGAGTTCTGATTTCAGTTGACCCCAGAGCATTAAAATGTACTCTCTGGGAGGCTTATAATACAACACAGAGAACAAAGTTTAAACTCTGGAGGAGCTAAGTTATACCAGGACATAGAGCAGTACTAAGGAAAGTATGCCATCATAATATATTTTCAAAACTGAAATGAGAAGGGGCTATCATTATTATTTGCAAGCATTCAGTACTTATAATATGTAATGTACTGTAGTATGCTCATTGAGGCATACAGAATTGAGGAAGATGTGGTTCCTGCACTCCATGAGTTTGTAATCTCTTGGAGAAGATGTTTGTACTTATAAATAACTGATGCATAGGAGATAATGAGGTGCAGAAAGTGAATGGCTGAATGTGCACTCTGAATAAAGAAGAAGAGAGCTTCAAGGTTCCAAACTGAAACACTGCTGTTATGACATAAGAGATTAAGCAGAATGTGTTTAATGCTAGATATTTCTATCCAAAGTTTTCTGGAAGCTGTGCTGTACAGTATGATAGTAACTAACCACATGTGACTATTTGGATTTAAACTAATTAAAATAAAAATTCAGTTTCTCAGTTGCACTAATCACATTTCAAGTGCTCTTTGTGGCTAGTGACTATTATACTGGACAGAACAGATATGGAACATTTATATCATCACAGAAAGTTCTTTTGGACAGCACTGTTCTAGAGCCTGCTCTTTTATATATTAAAGATTAACTGAGTTTATTACTCTCTAAAGTAGTGGGGACATGTGATTATTTGAAATACTGAGACGTCGTGTCATTTTATAAATTGCAAGACTCACATTCTTAAAATTTGGGGGAAATATTTTTAGGATCTAAGAATGGTTTTACAAGAATAGGAAATGTTGGTTGTCTAAAAATGTATCTGTTTAAGTATAATCTATGGCTCTGTAGTTTAGAAAAAAAATGCAAGTATATATTATGGTCAGATATTACAAATATTAACATTATTAAAAGGAGTTCTAATTTAATGGGGGTTAAGGCAGATTATCCTCAGCCAAATATAATTGAGTTTGAGACTAGACATAGCACTAATGTACATGAGGTAATATTATACATGATTGTTTCCATGGGAACATTCCTGGAGTGGCTGCTGCCTAAAAGGGGTATTCAGGGCATTACACAGAGGATTTGGTGGTGTTTATGCAGCTGATTCAGATTCTAATCAAGAAGTGATTTTAATTTTATTTATTTATATATTTTGTTAACTAAAAGAAAAGTAAAATGTACCATATGCATTGCAATAAGCTAGAAAATATAGCATTAGAGTGTAGAAGTGGCTCAAGAAGAGCATAAGACCAAGAGTTAGAGCAGAAAAATCTGCCCTTGGCTGGCTGGATGACAGGAGGTAATCTACATTTTGCACAGTGTCTGGTGTCTGGATGGAGTGTATTGTGGTAGGAAACAAAGGATGGAGGCATATAGGCCCTGTCATGGACACTTTACATGAGAAAGGGAAAAGACTTTGGTGTATACAGTAAGTAGAGCCCTCAACCAGGAAAGTAGCATTCCAGAAAAAAACTTCTGTGATTTAAGAGTGAAAGGGGACTCATAGAAAAATGTCATCAGGACATAGAAAGAGGGAAATGTAGCTAGTAGTACAGAGAATGGTCTCTGTCCATGTGGCTTAAGGGTTATTATCGAGTCTTCACAGAGGGAAACGTAGATGTTGATACTGGAACCTAACTTATGTGTCTTTTGTAGCTCTACATATTTTTATGAGTAGTTTGATATTTATGTAACTCTCAAATCAGGTTATAGATTCAATCATTATCATAAATCCTTTTATCTTCTTAAGGTCTTTATTTTAAGCAGAACCCCAGACACTGTCACTGATTCATACTCAGCTGGATTGACCCTGCCTGAGTTCTTCAGAAAAAAGCTGGTGAAGTCTGGCAAGCAGCACCATGTACACAGTAGTATCTGTGTAAAACCTATTTCATTTAATCAGTTCAACACCTCTATGGGGATATACTATTATTATTCAGAATTTACAAATGTGTAAACGGAGGCCTAGGTGTATTAACATCTTGCCTGGAGTCACAGTAAGTGACAAAGCCAGAAATGAAGCAATCTTTTACCTGATTCTAAAGCAAACTGTAGGTAATAATTACTACAATCCACTCTCTTCCTTCTGTATAGCAATATGAGAAAAATATTTGGTTGATAAAAAACAGTCTCGTAGGCCTGTTGTTGATGTTCTGATTCTCCTATAAAATTTGCTGCTACCTGAAAACATCTGCAAGGTTGAAAGATATTAAAATAGTTATTTTTATTCCTGTGGTCATTTGGGGAAGGATTTGATTCTTTTTTAATGTCTGAAACCTTGTGTGAAAACTGTAATATTATGGTTAAATAAATTATTTTAGGATCTCCCCCACATACACACAGTACATGGCCATAAATTTATATTCTAAATATCTACTTGATAACATAGAAAATATTTGTTAAAAAATTTATTTATACAGCATGAGTACATTCATATAAAGGAAATAATGTATAAGGCAGAGAAAAAATATCTCCAAAAAGAAATACACCAAAATATTAATAGTGGTGATCTGAGTAGTAGGATTAGAAGTGATGTTTAGTTTATTGTGATTATCTTTTATTTTCCAGATTTAATTATGAAAAATTTCAACCATACTATAAAGTTGAAAATTTTATAGTTCATTTTGCTTAACTTTTCATCAGTATTTTTTATGACATATTTTAAAAATAAGTACAAAAACATTATTTTAAGAAATGAGTTGGATCATCATTTATTTTGCCTCTGTTTGCTTAATATTTTTTTCTCAGATATTTTTTACTCCATCTCATTTTTCCAAAAAGAGGCATAGATCCCTGGCAACTAATGATATTTATATATACATTTCAAGCTCATTCTTACAGTCTTTTGGGGACAGTTGGAGGACTTTCCTGACAATGGATTTTCCCTCTTAGCCTTAGGTGGGAAGGTACGGCACTAATCTAATTGTTATACTATGATGTCTGAGGATATTATCAGCCTACTCATGCCTGGTTCACAGTGGGTAAGCAGACATAATCGTGTACTCACTCTTTTGGATACACACAGTTAGAAAAAGCATAACTATATGCCGCCTCCACTCAAGTTGAAGGAAGGGCAGGGCCAGGCAGCCATACCTCTTTGACTTGTAACCTTAAAGAAAATCTATACTGGTTGGTACCTTTGCTTGGGGGAGAAGAGATATATGGCAAACATTTCTGAGTCCACAGAAACATGTGTTCTCATTCTCCCTTACCTGACAGTTTATGTCAAGAAAGTGAAGGACTTTGTTCCCTCTTTTTCCTTCACGGACTTTGTTCCCTCTTTTTCCTTCACTAATCATCTCTGACATGCACCTGTCTACCCAGTCTGGGTTGCTGTGTCTTCAGCACTCCGCAGCAAGCATACTGTCTGAGAGTCTGAAATCTACTTTTGTCCCCTGCTTGTTCTCCTTCTGATGTGTAGTTAGGTGAGGTCACTGTTATCTGTGCTTAACCTCCACTTGCTGTGGTCATTTCCTTTACTTAAAGAGAATCAGATACATGAGACTGGGTAACTTAGACTTAAAATATTTTCACAGAAAGTAAATCATCCTTATGTTAAAGTTATGTGCTTTTTATTTTTTTAACCTGTATAAATCAACATTCTGTGAATTGTGTATTGTGAAGTATTAGGATGATTTTTACTCAGAAAGGTAATTAGGTACTGTGGTCGTATATGATTGGAGAATGCTGGGTTATTTAAAGTTCAGTAGTTTGCTTTACCCAGAGCCTTTAATGTTTCTGTGTATATCAGGCTCTTCAAGAAGGTGACCATGTATTCATCATTTTCCAAACCAATTTCATTAGAGGAATTTTTTCTTTTGCCAGCCACCATTAAGCAGGAATTCTCTTTGGAGACATAACAGTTTGTAAAGCAGTCCTTCCACACAAAGTGTGGTCTGAGGAACCAGCAGCATCAGCATTACCTGGGAGATTGTTTGAAATGCAGGATCTCAGGCCCCCACCTTAGACTTGCTGAATCAGTATCATATTAACAAGCTTCCCAAGTGGTTCATATAGATGCTTTAATGACTTTTCAGTGCACATCTGTTGAACACCTACTATAGTCAGACATTGCAAGGAATTTTCAAATATATCATTTTCTCCTCATTGTAAGACACAGACTTAAATATTCTTACACATCCTAGGGTTAATTTTACAGTAGGAAAGGAGTAATAAACTCCGAAGTTGTAGCCTATGAGTGAATAGACTCTTTGTCCACAGATGTCACTACTGATATTGAATTTTTAAAAAATAGACGTTTTAAAAGATCAGTTTAGGTTCATAGCAAAATTGAAGGGAAAGTACAGAGTTCCCAGATACCTCCTGCCCCTTCCCACCACATGCACAGCCTCCCCAAGTATTAAAATCCTGTACCTACACTAACATGTCATTATCATCTACAAGCCATAGTTTACATTAGGGTTCACTCTTGGTGTTGTACATTCTGTGGGTTTTGATAAATGTTTAATGACATGTGTTCACCATAATAGTATCATATAGCACAGTTTCTGTTATCCCTCCCGTCCCTCTAACCTCTGGCAACTACTGATCTTTTTACTGTCTCCATAGCCTTTTCCAGAGTGTTATATAGTTGTAATCATATAGTCGCTTTTTCATATTGACTTCTTTCACTTAGTAATCTGCATTTAAGGTTCCTCCATGTCTTTTCATGGCTTGATAGCTCATTTCCTTTTCGTAATAAATAATAGTCCATTGTCTGGTTGTACCACAGTTTACTTATCCATTCACCTACCAGTGGACATCTTGATTGCTTCCAAGTTTTGGTAGTTATGAATAATGCTGCTATAAATGTCCATGTGTAGGTTTTTGTGTGGACATAAGTTTTCAGTTCATTTGTGTAAATACCATGGAGTGCAAATGCTGGATTGTATGGTAAGAGTATGTTTAGTTTTGTAAGAAACTGCCAAACTGTCTTCCAAAGTGGCATTCCCAAAGTTGTACTCCCACCAGTAATGAATAAGCGTTCCTGAAAATGAGTTTTAATAAGATGTTAGTAATCATTGCTTAAGGAACCCTTAGATTTGCTTAATGTTCTAATTATTATTCTTTAAATATAATTCAAGAAAGAAATCTTATTTGATGAAAAACAAATATTTGAATGATACTTCATGTTTCTGTTTGCCTGTTATCATAAGTATGTACCTAATAAAAGTTTATACCAGAAGATGAAATATCAAAATAGCAAGTCATACAGCTACATTTGATAAAAGACATTCACAGTGCATAGATAGATAACTCCATTTGTAGTGTTGACCTTCTTAAAATTGGAACAAGATTATCTGAGTTATCAGTGGTTAGTTAAGTTCTTACACTTCTCAAATTACCTCAGATATCTCAAATTACCTCAGATATCTCAAATTAGGTGTGTAATAGAAGCAACTGCAAGCAATTTTTTGTTTGATTGAGAATGTAAAAGTCTTTCTCTTGCTTTTCCCTGCCCCGCCCCCTTCAGCCTCATTCCTGAGTTCACTGTGACCACACCTCCTCAATGGTGGGGGGATGCTACTCCCCTGTGAAGTTCTGTGTCTCCACCACTTATGCTCTTATGAGTCTCACATAGCATCTGAGTCCATCTCAAACCTACTTTTTCTCTGCAACCACGAATAACCATCCTTGTGTTATCTTCTCAAGGCTTTACTATACATTTTTTGTATTACTAACTTGGTATTTGTCATGCTGTTTTTACAGTTAATTACTGTTTATTCATCCACTTAACAAATATTTATGGAATGCTTACTATGTGTCAGGTGCTGTTTTAGGAGATGGCTATATAATGTTGAACAAAAATGGATCCCTGCCCTCTGGGATCTGATATTCAAATCATGGGAGAGAGAAGAATAAATATATAAAATGTAATGGTAAATGGTGGAAAGTGGTGTGGCAATAATAGAGGAGAGTAAATGAAATGGGATTGGAGGCATAAGAGTGCAATTTGAAATTTTAAACAATGGTCAAGATAGAGGTCCCTGAGAAGAACGTCACTGAGAATGCCTTATGTGAGCAAATGTGTGGAGGATATGAAAGACTTAGTAATGTGTTTATCTGAGAGCAGAAAGTTTCAGGCAGTGGGGTTTGCCAGTGCAAAGACCCTGAGGTGGGAGCTTTCCTGCAGGTTTTCCAAGAGTAGCAGGGAAGCCATTGAGCTCGGAGTAGGCTGAGGGGAAGAGTGGTAAGAGAAAGGTCAAGGAGCTAGATAATAGTAGGGATGATGAGGGAGGGGGTGGGGACGTGCATGCCATAGGGAGCTATAGATGCTGCTAAGGATTTGTCATGTTATTCTGAGGGAAATTTGAAGTCAATTGAAGGACTTTGACAGAGGAGAGAGAATATCCAGTTTATATTTTAAGAGGTTTTATACAAGTATTTATGTGTGTATATATTTGTCATGTGTTCTCAGCTAGTGAAATCATTGAGAAGTGGATCTGTGTTTGATTTATTTTTTTGCATTGTCCTTATCACCTAGCCCTCTGCATTTCATAATATAGTTACTGAATAAATAGTAACTTATTATCAACTTGACAATTGATTACTGATTGACTGATTTTAGAACTTAGAGTGTGGCTTTCTCTCACTTATAGAGAATGTATCCTGCCACATAAAACTTGGCTGTTCTTAAAAAGTACAGGGCCACCTATTCACTTTTAATCACCAGGGCCACCTATAGAGTTAGTGAATTTCGATATTTTCATAGACCTTAGAAGTGTCACTTTTCCCCTAACAGGTGTCATTTAAATAACATGCGGGCTTCCCTCGTGGCAGAGTGGTTAAGAATCTGCCTGCCAATGCAGGGGACACAGGTTCAAGCCCTGGGCCAGGAAGATCCCACATGCCGCTGAGCGACTAAGCCCGTGCGCCGCAACTACTGAGCGTGTGCTCTAGAGCCCATGAGCCACAACTACTGAGTCCGTGTGCCACAGCTACTGAAGCCCATGTGCCTAGAGCCCATGCTCCGCAACAAGAGAAGCTACCGCAACAAAGACCCAATGCAGCCAAAAATAAATAAATAAATAATTTTAAGTATTTAAAATTAATAAATAAATAGCAGGCATTTTCTGGACCTCAAAAACAATGGTGTATATTCTGCACTGTTGTGCTAATTCGTGTTAAAACAATGTTGTATATTCTGAATTTCTGTGCAGTGAAAGGCTGCTGGGTGTCATAAAAGTCCCAGTAGTAATTCAGTTTTTTCCATGTGATAACAGTTGGAGCTTAATATTCTCCAACTAATGGAGCAAAATAAAATGGTTCTTGCTCCTGTATAGTGTGCTTAGAGCCCCATAAAGCCTGTCTTCATATGTGCGTAGAGGAGCTAGCTGGCATTTACCTTCCTTACCTCATGTTCACTCACTCCACTGATGTCTGCTTAATTGCATGCAGACAAATACAAATTGGTGTGTGTTGCCATTTTGATATAGTTGATTGTGTTTAAATATATTGGCTGAAAGTACCAATTTATGCTATTATGTGATGTAGCTTATTTAATGTTATGACAGAGTATATTAGTGTTCAATTATGACAGAGTATATTAGTGTTCAATAGCACCAATTTGTGCTATTATGTGATGTAGATTATTTAATGTTATGACAGAGTATATTAGTGTTCAATGTGTATAACTTTAAAACTCCATGAAATTCTAGCTCTGCCTTCAGGCTTTAGCCTCATGTGAGAGATATGATGAGAAAGACTGGATGTTGTCCAGGGCATTTGAGCAGTGTGGATGCTCCATGAATATGTCTACATGTCTTTGGTCCAAAAATGATGATCTGGTGTCCACATATTCAGAATTCACTGGGAAACTAAACTTTCCACTCTAAATTAGCTCCAAATTCACTTTCCCTTGTTTCTCTTTACTTTGCATCTTTGCAAGATTATTCTGTTTCTTTTGAACTTAGTCCTTCAAAGCGGCACAGTTAATTGAGAATGACCTTAAAGTCAGGGAGTCCTGCATTCTATCTCCAGCCCTAACACTGAGGAGCTTAAACACTTCTCAGTTCTTTGACCTCTTTGATCCTCAGATTCGTTGTCTGGAAGCTGAAGATTAAGGACCACTCATCACGAACATATCATAATATAATTACATGTAATTTATGTAAAGTATATGATATAAACAATATGTACATATAAATATTATATACATGCATATATTATATAATGTAAATTATATATATGCTCTTAAGTGTCAGTTATATACTTTACCTTCATATCTATATATTTTAAAAATCTCTGCCATATAATAGATGTTTGTTAAATATTATTTCCACAAGCGTTTAACCTTGAACTTAGAGTTATTATATGATTTATGTTTGGAATATAGTGTGCTGCTTACAAATTTATGAAGATTTTGAGAGGTGAGTAGGTAAAAATTATCGTGGTGGACAACATGTAAATTAATATGGTTTCTTGCGACTTCAACAAGCACAGTATTTTCAAAATATTACCTTCTTTGTTACCGTGTTTATCTTTAATTCAATATTTTTGTCAAGTTTTGGAGAGAAGATTAAAGAGCTTACTTTTATTTTTATATAAATTGCTGCAGTATAGACCATATTTATCTTTTCATATTAAAATTAGAGGTCAGATTTCCACTTTCAAGTCTAAATGAAAAATATGCTAAGGTCTCAGAGAACCATACTCAAGTGCACTTTATAAATCAGGGTCTTTATGCTTGCCCACATTAAATCGTGACAGGTTGCACTGCTGTATGAACAACACATAAATAATTTTTTAAAATTAATTAATTTATTTATTTGGCTGTGTCAGGTCCCAGTTGCGGTATGCAGGATCTTTTGTTGCAGCGTGCGGGCTTCTCTCTAGTTGCGGTGCGCGGGCTCCAGAGCGCGTGGGCTCAGTAGTTGTGGCACGCAGGCTTAGTTGCCCTGTAGCATGTGGGATCTTGGTTCCCCGACCAGGGATTGAACCTGTATCCCCTGCATTGGAAGGTGGATTCTTAACTACTGGACCACCAGGGAAGTCCCCATAAATAATTTTAATCTTGGAAGATTAAAATCTTCAGGAACAGTGGTAAGTCATTTCATGGGATCGGGGTTTGGGCTCCGGATTTAGAACAAATTGGTTTTGAATCCCAATTCTTCTAGTTATCCTCTATGTGGCAGGTTAAGCAAATTACTTAACCTTCCTGAACCTCACTTACTCCATCTGAAAATGAGATAAAGGCAGTAATTAACCCTTGGTTTTGTTCTACTGAGTCATTATAGCCACAGTGTAAGCAATGAGCCTGGCCCTTGGTAGCAAATGATTACTCTTAAAACTATTTAGAAAAATTTGGAAATCAATCTTTATAATCAAGTAGTTTATAACCAAGAGTTTTATAACCAAGCAACTGATTTTGGGGTATCTCCTTCCTCCTGGAAGTCATGTGTAGAAAAAAGGAGAAATGAAAACCAAAAAACTTTATATTTTCAGTGAAAGTAGGAGATAGAGAAAACTCACAGACTCAGTTGCATATAGATTACATTGAGGGTGAAGCTGCACAGGAAGCTGGTGGCTGTGAGAGAACTGAGGAGGTGGAAGTGGGGGCAGAGGGTTTCAAAGAGCTCTGGGATCTCAGCCGTCTCCAACCAATTGTTGCTTCCCAAATGAGGCCATCCTATCTGAGCAGAAAGTACCGGGAGTATAACTGAGACTGAGAACCTCAAGAGCCCTGGGGAAGGAAGAGAGAGACAAAGTCCAGAAAGAGTTTGGGACCCCAGAGGTGGCAGACAGCAGGACATGCCAGCAAGAAGCAGCATCTAAGCGTGCGTGATGGTGGAAGAAAGGGCTGTGGAGGGAACTAGGAAATCCAGGGCTGGCAGGAGAAGTTCGCTCTTATCAGGCTGGGCTCAGAGAGTCAGAGCAGGGCTGGCTACAAAGTTGACCATATTGTAAGGCACTCACTGTAGTGACAGAGGAGGGAGGTGTGAGCTGTGAAGCTGAGAATGATATCATGGCACATCCCTGTATTCCTCACACCAGCTCCCTACTAGAAGTCCAGGAAAATCCATCTCATTTAAATGAAAACAATAGGAAAGGTGGAAGTTCTGCCCACACAGAAAGGTGCTACAGAATAAAGCATGAATGAGAGGAACATTAATTCCTATAGATAATAGGAAAACTCACCTAAAAATAGTTTTGATGAAGCAGATAAAAATTATAATTTAACATTACAAAAAGGACTAAAAAAATCAACAAAACTAACAGAAAAAAAATCCTTGAAAGAGCAATTATAGTTACTGAGGAACACTACAAAGCACAAATGGAAGAACTCAAACGGTGACCAGAAAACGGGAAATGATGGCCTGAAAATAGGATATGAAATGTCAATCAACCTAACTCTTTAAACAGAAAAACTTCTAAATGAAGACTAAATTATAAGTGCACATTGAAGAATAGCCAACACAGAAAGGGATAGAGAGGAAATAAATGAAAAAAAACAACTTATAGAAACAGCACCAAAAAAGGAGACTAAAAAAATTAAAACCAGGGCTTCTTGTAGAAATGGCTAATTACATATTTGGGGATGAGAATGCAGATGGTGCCTAAAATATTTGGTCATACTAGAAAGAAAAGACATTATTAAATGATCCTGGAACCACAGTAGCAATGTAGCCAGCTAAAATACTTGCATCTTCAGGTTCCCTTGTAACAAGAGGTACCCAGTGGAAACAGTTCTGGTCATTGAGATAGATATGAGTTTCGGTTTACTGGGAAAGCTTTGCTTTTCCAATATAGCTGTCACCCTTTTCTGCTTCAGTTCTTCTTCCTGTCTATCAAATGGACACAAGGCTAGCATAAATTAGCCATTGCATACTCTCCAGGCAAGCAGTGTGGATACAGAAGCCAAAATACTAGGGGAGAGGGCAGCAAAACAAAAGAAAGGCTTGAGTTTTCTCTTATTTTCAGTTGACAGTGATTTACTGACAGACAGTGTTGAAGTATTGTCAGAATTAGAGAATACAACGCATGTTAAAACCTTAGGAAGTCCTTGGCATTTACCAGATTACACCATTAATGTTAGTTCTTCTTTATACCCCCCTTCTCATCCTTTCATGGACAGCTGAGCATTAATAGTTACTTTCCTTTGTGTTTCATTCTTTCAAAATTAGGATTTTTTTTTGTTTTCATTTTTTGATAGATCTTTATTGGAGTATTATTAGGATGTTTTTGAAACTAAAAATAGTCACACATAGTGCCCCCTAAAGAAAGTTGTGAAATGAGGTGGTGTGACAAAGTATTGATAAAAAGAGTATAGAATTCTGCATCAGAAAACCTGGACTTTGAATCCCAGTTTAGACACTAAAGGCTGTGCATTTGTTCAGAGCTTATTTAACGTAATCCCTTTTAGAATCAGTTTCTTCAGTATGATTCATGTAAACCCCTTCACATCATGGTCTGGCAACAAGTGATACTCAGGAATAGCAATGATGACCAGTTTGACGTATTCTAGTAGTCTTAAAATTTACTGCCTTAATAACACTGGTACTTTTGGGGGAAAGTGCTTAAACTCTCTGTGCCTCAGGTTCCTCATTTGTAAAAGGGGGAGATTAATAATAGTACTTTATGGACTTTATCGAGGAGAAAATAATATAGTCCATGCAAACAGAGCAAATGTCCAACAAGTGCTAGTTCTTTTTTTTTAATTGGGGTATAGTTGTTTTACAATGTTGTATTAGTTTCTACTGTACAGCGAAGTGGAGTACCCTGTGGTATACAACAGGTTCTTATTAGTTATCTGTTTTATACATATTAGTGTACATACGTCAATCCCAATCTCCCAATTCATCCCACCACCTCCCCCCACCCCGCCACTTTCCTCCCTTGGTGTCCATACATTTGTTCTCTACATCTGTGTCTCTATTTCTGCATTGCAAACCAGTTCATCTGTACCATTTTTCTAGATTCCACATATATGCGTTAATGTATGATACTTGTTTTTCTCTTTCTGACTTACTTCACTCTGTATGACAGTCTCTAGGTCCATCCACGTCTCTACAAATGACCCAATTTCATTGCTAGTTCTTATGATTATTTCTCCAAAGAACTGACCTGGCTTGTGTGTGTGTGTGTGTGTGTGTGTGTGTGTGTGTGTGTGTGTTTTGAGTTGCTTAAGAGATCATAGAATGTACTCTCTAAAGAAAGGGGACTATACAGCATAAAAGGAGGCCCCAAACTTCCTGGCAAATGTGTGTATCAGTTACAGTAGAGCCTCCCAGTCCTGCTCCTGCATTAGCTTCACTACTAAGGGTTTGGAGGCCTCCTAATGGGCTCCTGTGCTGTGGCTCCTACAGGGCATGTACAGCTCTACACAGAGAAATGCAGTGAGACTACCATCTCCTTTTCCACCCAGGGATAACCATCAGTCATCAGATTAGAGTCATTTCTGCCTCCCAGGACATTGTAAATGTCCAGATGCCCAAAACATAGCAATGTTAGGGCCATGCTTTGAATGGAAGCATGTTGTATTAATATGAAAAACATATAGACATGCAAAAATTCCAAGAGATTTAGAAAACCTTAAGAAAAAGACCCAACAGTTTGGCTTCTGGATCAGTGGGAGGATTTAGAATTTCAAGTTTGTACAACTAACTTCAATATTATTATTTTTTTCTTTTTTGAGAACTTCTTGTGTATATGGTCATTTTCTCTCTCTCTAACTCAGATTGTGAAATGGATAGGAAGTCTTAAACAGAAACAAGTTTCCAAGAGCTGAAGGCACTTGGATTTAAAGCTGTGCTTTTAAGCTGGATTTTTTGTTCATTAGCACACTAATGCCTGAGGACTTACTGGGCTGGTTATGGCTAGATCAAGGAGGAGGCAGCAGTAAAATATCCATTTATCATAGGGATACGGTCTCCTTCCTGGTTCCCTTTCAAATGAGTTCAGAGATTGTCTCTGTGAACAGCACTCCATCCATCTATAGTCTCCGGAGCCTGATCCTTAATTTTGGCTAATCCTAGAAATATAGGTGTGGAAGGTGTAGGTCCAAAATTGTTTCTACCTCATACGGAGGCAATGAGTTTTCAAATTCAAGTTAATCGCAGTCCTAAAATTCTTTTTGAAAAGCCAGTAGTGTCTGAAGCTACTCAAAGTATCTAGAGCTTCTTTGGGACCAAACCCAGTCCCAGATTTCCCCAGGCAAGGGTGTACATATGTTTGTTTTTGTTGGAAGAAGCATGGCAAGGACCTTCATGCATTTGGGCCAACTCCAGATCAATAAAAACTCTTTACTGTATATCCTGCCTGGCAGTAACAGTGGATCAGAGATGGTTTAATCATCCTGTGAGACATAATTAATAGATGTTGTTCTAAAGGAGTTTACAGTCTCAATGCCTATTAGGAAAGTCTAATGCTGATGATAGGGGAGATAATAAATTCTTTGGAAAATGGGCTAGAAAGCTAGATGATCTTTATTTTGAGATTTATTGGGATATAGCTGAGTCTGAGGGAGTAGAAAGCCACCTTTCAATTTGAACAGCAGTAACTTTGGGAATGCATATTAATCAAGCACAGCCCATTCATCGCAGGTTCTACAGCAGTTTTGGAAAACAATTTGGAAGCCTTAGTAAGCACTGTCCCAAAACAATAACTTTAGCCAATGCCCAGAGGCAAAAAACAAGGCAATAGATGTTGCTTTAAAACAATTTATCTCTTCTTTTGGTATGAAAATAAGGTAATGAATGGGAAGATTTTTGTGAAATAGTGATGGACAGCTCTAGTCCCTTATGCATGCTATGAGGAATCCCCCAACTGAGGAGTTTGATATTTCCACAAGAGACCATACATTTTCATGCCCCATTTCAGGGAGGGAGGTGTTCATGTTGGATATTCCCCACTTGTCCTTCTAGATCCATTCTCCTCCCTTCTCCACCATGCTCTGTGTTCTGGAGGCTGATCACAATGGACAACATCAATTGGGCACCATAGCTCTCTGGCAAAGAGAGACACCAACAGCAGATCAGTGAATTTATTCTCTCAGCCCCCTCCCTCCTGGGCCAAGAATTGGCAAGGGTTGCTTCCTCTCCCAGGGACTTAAGTTCCTGTTGGGTGTCCTTCCTCCATCCAACATCTTCTTTATCCAGTCATCCATCGATGGGCATTTAGGTTGTTTCCATGACCTGGCTAGTAAATAGTGCTGCGATGAACATTGGGGTGCATGTGTCTTTTTGAATTATGGTTTTCTCTGGGTATATGCCCAGTGGAGATGTTGAGCAGCTTTGCATGTGCTTCTTGGCCATCTATATGTCTTCTTTGGAGAAATGTCTATTTAGGTCTTCTGCCCATTTTTTGATTGGGTTGTTTGTTTTCTTAATATTGAGCTGCATGAGCTATTTATATATTTTGGAGATTAATGCTTTGTCAGTTGACTCATTTACACATATTTTCTCCCTTTCTGAGGGTTGTCTTTTCGTCTTGTTCATTGTTTCCTTTGGTTTGCAAAAGCTTTTAAATTTCATTAAGTCCCATTTGTTTATTTTTGTTTTTATTTCCATTACTCTAGGAGGTGGACGAAAAAAGATCTTGCTGTGATTTATGTCA
>NW_020175290.1:699991-700274 GCF_003031525.2 Neophocaena asiaeorientalis asiaeorientalis
CTTTGGGTAGTATACTCATTTTCACAATATTGATTCTTCCAATCCAAGAACATGGTATATCTCTCCATCTGTTTATGTCATCTTTGATTTCTTTGATCACTGTCTTATAGTTTTCTGCATACAGGTATTTTACCTCCTTAGGTAGGTTTATTCCTACGTACTTTATTCTTTTTGTTGCAGTGCTAAATAGGAGTGTTTCCTTAATTTCTCTTTCAGATTTTTCATCATTAATGTATAGGAATGGAAGGGATTTCTGTGTATTAATTTTGTATCCTGCTACTTT
>NW_020175290.1:700435-723268 GCF_003031525.2 Neophocaena asiaeorientalis asiaeorientalis
GTTATTCTGCTATTGATTCCTTCTAGTATATATATATATATTTTTTCCTTCTAGTATATTTTTTATTTCATTTATTGTATTGTTCATCTCTGTTTGTTTCTTAGTTCTTGTACGTGTTTGTTCTTTAATTCTTCTAAGTCTTTGTTAAACATTTCCTGCATCTTCTCGATCTTTCCCTCCAGTCTTTTTCCGAGGTCCTGGATCATCTTCACTGTCATTATTCTGAATTCTTTTTCTGGAATTTTTGCTATCTCTACTTCATTTAGTTATTTTTCTGGGGTTGTACCTTGTTCCTTCATCTGGTACATAGCCCTCTGCCTTTTCATCTTGTCTATCTTTCTGTGAATGTGGGTTTTGTTCCACAGGTTGCAGGATTGTAGTTGTTCTTGCTTCTGCTGTCTGCCCTCTGGTGGATGAGGCTATCTAAGAGGCTTGTGCAAGTTTCCTGATGAGTAGGACTGGTGGTGGGTAGAGCTGGGTGTTGCTCTGGTGGGAAGAGCTCAGTTAAACTTTAATCCGCTTGTCTGCTGATGTGTGGGTCTGGGTTCCCTCCCTGTTGGTTGTTTGGCCTGAGGCGACTCAATCCTGGAGCCTACCGGGCTCTTTGGTGAGGCTAATGGCGGACTCTGGGAGGGCTCACGCCAAGGAGTACTTCCCAGAACTTCTGCTGCCAGTGTCCTTGTCCCCATGGTGAGCCACAGCCACCCCCTGCCTCTGCAGGAGACCCTCCAACACTAGCAGGTAGGCCTGGTTCAGTCTCCTATGGGGTCACTGCTTCTTTCCCTGGGTCCTGATGCACACACTACTTTGTGTGTGCCCTCCAAGAGTGGAGTCCCTGTTTCTCCCAGTTCTGTCGAAGTCTTGCAATCAAATCCCACTAGCCTTCAAAGTCTGACTCTCTGGGAATTCCTCCTCCCGTTGCTGGACCCCCAGGTTGGGAAGCCTGATGTGGAGCTCAGAACCTTGACTCCAGTGGGTGGATTTGTGTGGTATAAGTGTTCTCCAGTTTGTGAGTCACCCACCCAGCAGTTATGGGATTTGATTTTGTTGTCATTGCACCCCTCCTACCGTCTCATTGTGACTTCTCCTCTGTCTTTGGATGTGGGGTATCTTTTTTGGTGAGTTCCAGTGTTTTCCTGTCGAAGATTGTTCAGCAGTTAGTTGTGATTCCGGTGCTCTCGCAAGAGGGAGTTCCTGTATGCTTTCTTGAGATTTGAGTGGCTGACTCCCCTTGCCTCTTCAGGCCTAGCTGCTATTTGTGCTCTCTTGTTACTAGCACCCCTTATTAGTTTCTCTTAACTCTCCCATATATTCCCTTAATTAAATCTCTTCAATTACCTTTTGTAGGGGAGCAAAGTTTGCCACCCCAAAATGTGCCACTTTGGCATGTGGATTATCTTGAGCTGCAAACAATCAAGGCCCAAAAGATTTAGGATTAACCTTTGGCTTTCTCCCTATCTGCCTAAAAGAATTTGGATAGAGGACCTGCTCCAGGAAGGGAGCTATCACCATAGATAACCATAGTATAATGTGAACTAGGTGTGGTGGGTAGGGAGGAACCCAGCAAAATCTGATTGATAAAATTCCTCTCTGTGTCCCATTGTTTCTATATGACCCGGCAAACATTTGTTTACCAAACGTTTGCTTTTCCATCTCCCTTTCAATTGTCTTCCTCCCCTTTGAAGTCCCAGACTCCTACTGTGTCTCCTTAGCTCAGGATAGCATATAAGCCTCATTTGCCTGACTGTCCTTTGAGTCTCATATTCTTATGGAGCCCGTGTATGTACGTAAATTTGGTTTTTCTCCTGCTCATCTTTGTCACATCAATTTAACTATTAGGCCAGGCAGAAGAACCTAGAAGAGTAGAGGAAAAATTTTCCTTCCCAACACCTTCTATGCATGTAACATTCACTTGCTGCCAGGAAACCTATAGATAGCCTTCATTTCATAGCACACTATATAGCCCATAATCAGTGCTTAATAAATGCTTATGTCTATTATTGTTTTTTTTTTTTTTCCTGCGGTACGATGGCCTCTCATTGTTGTGGCCTCTCCCGTTGCGGAGCACAGGCTCTGGACTCTCAGGCTCAGGGGCCATGGCTCACGGGCCCAGCCCTTCCGCAGCATGTGGGATCTTCCCAGACTGGGGCACGAACCCATGTCTCCTGTATCGGCAGGCGGACTCTCAAGCACTGTGCCACCAGGGAAGCCCCTATTATTGTTTTTACATGCACAACATGGTTACTATTTAAATCAGAATTTGTCCATTTTCAAGCCAGGGACATTTTCATCTTATAGTATTTCCAGCACTGGATACTTTCTAGTTGTTTGTCTTTACAAAACCTCCGTTTAAAGAATATGATTATGAAGACTTGAGGGGCTGATATATGGTTGTGTTTCTGAACGTTCAAAGATGAGAGCTGAAAAATCCTAAAAATCCCATTCAAATCAATTCTAGTAAGTGTCAACATTTTTTCATTGTAGCAAAATATATCAAAATCACTTTTACTGAGAATGTATGTCCAGTTGGCCAAGGTCTGAAATTCTTTGTATTTTCATTTTATTTGTTTCAGTTTCATATTTATTGCTATAAGATCTAGCTTTGAGCTTCTAAGACCTCTGTCTATATGAGCCAGAAAAAGAGGCTTGGCCTTAACCACGGGCCAAAGTTGGCCTTTTATTCTATTATGTTCTGAAGGGCAGTGATGAAAGAAATCTTAGTTTCACCAACTTAGAAAATTACTTGACTTAGTTACACTTGGGGAAGAAAACTAGAATTTCAAGAATTGTTGCATGTAATTAGTCCATGTTTATCAAAATGCTTTCCAGAGACAGCTGACACAACATAATTTGAAGAGTTTTTCAAAAATGTATATTATCTGGTTCTAAGAGGACCTACTGAATCCAAATACTTGTGAGTATGGCTTTGGTAAACTAAATGTTAATTTTACTAGCTGCCCCAGGTTATACCCCTGTGTACCAAACTTGAGAACCATTGCAGTAATAAGCCATTTTAAAAGATCCTTTCTATGGGGGTGGGTCTTAAAATAGATTTATCTAAATATAATATAAGGGAAAGGCTAACATATAAAATGAAGTTAAAAAGTGCAAAAGATTTTGGAATGACAATTTTGATATACCTTGTTATGTACTTAGCATAAGTTATCAAATTTTAAATTAGCAATTTTTAAAGTTTGGGTTGATTATAATTCTGTAATAAATAAAATCACTGCGGGGTGATTTCAAGAAATTTAAGGAATGGCCCCTCCTTCTCCACTTACTCATCATGATAGCACTTTCTACCTCCTGTTAATTTTTTTTGCATGTGCCAAATCCTTACTGATAATTTGTGATCTCCTTGAAAGCAGGGATCATATCTTTTACATTTTATATGGTTTAGAGTTGTTAGCACCTGACCCATGGCAGGATGGTCATAAATATTTATTGAAATAATGAATGAGTAGAGAATATTGTATTTCGGGATAAGATTAAGAGTGTGTGTGTGTGTGTGTGTGTGTGTGTGTGTGTGTGTGAAATGTTTACACAAAAATAAAAGATTCAGTAACAAAGTACTAAACTGTGTGGTACAGAGTTCTCAGGGAGAATGCTTCATGGCAA
Organism: Neophocaena asiaeorientalis asiaeorientalis; assembly: GCF_003031525.2. Classification (NCBI taxonomy): domain Eukaryota; kingdom Metazoa; phylum Chordata; class Mammalia; order Artiodactyla; family Phocoenidae; genus Neophocaena; species Neophocaena asiaeorientalis. Next base: position 704,054 of record NW_020175290.1, read on the forward strand.
CTAGAATGGTCATATAGACATTAAATGTCTAAGGAAATAAAAAGTCAACCTTGGTGAATCTAAATAAAACAGCTCTAAAAAAAAAGTCTATTAAGAAAAAGTCAACATTGAGCTGCACCTTGGAGTTTGTAGGAGATCTGACTAAGAGGTCCAGGCAGGGACTGACATGCAATTGTCTGAAGATGGTGGTTCCAGGTGAGTCATATGTAATGAAAAACGTGTGGAGACAAATAGCAATGAATAAAAGATGTGGGACTGAAGAGGAGAGAGAGAGTCGAGTAAATGAACGTTGTTAGGGTTTGGAGAGTTCAAAGAGCCTGGGGAGTCTGGGCTTGATCCCCTAAGTGACTGGCAACCACTGTAACTGTGGGGGACAGGACGGCTGGGGTGTAGTTGTCTTGCCCCTTGATGGGAGGGCTGTAGGGCTGGGAGGCCAGAGAGGACATAATAAATTTAAGATAATACAGGCTGCACGGTCTCTTTTTCCATCGAGTCCAAATGAATCAGAAAGAAGTTCTTCATGTCTGCTTTCTCATTATGGGCCCTGGGGCATAAACCAGGCTGTGGACCAGGTTTGGAGTCTAGAAACTCTGTGGGGAAGTGGAGACAGTTCGAACTAACCTTTAGTCTGTACTACTTTGGAAACCCCTGTCTTCTTCTAGATCCCCACAATCCACAACTCTCTGTGGACAGAGACTTCTACAGAGAATGATTTTTTAACAAAAGAAAACCGTTCAGGGACTTCCCTAGTGGTCCAGTGGGTAGGACTCTGTGCTCCCAGTACAGAGAGCCTGGGTTCAATCCCTAGTCAAGAAACTAGATACCGCATGCACGCCGCAACTAAGTCTGCATGCTGCAACTAAGGATCCCGCATGCCACAACTAAAACCCAGTGCAGGCAAAATAAATAAATAAATAAATAGCAGTTACAATTGATAAAAAGAGGAAACCCTTTATTATTTTGAGAGAGGCACAGGGAGATTGTCTTTTGCCCAAATACATATCTCTACTTTATTTTAATCAAATGCACGAAATGTGGTGAGATAGTTGCACAGAGGAAAGTAGCAGTGTTAAAATCATGATTTTTTTTTCCCTCGATCAACCCCATCTTATGAGTAATGTGAGCCTGACTAAATGGCAAACACGTTCTCTTGCTCGAGAGGACCAAGAGCATCACACATCTTGAATAGGAGCACAAGTTGTAGAGCAAGATATGCCACGGTGAGATATAAATGGATAGCCTTGCTCATTTTTCCTCTTAATGTGGATGTGATTACTCAAAATGCAGTGTTCTTATTGTCATATATGTGGCAGAGCTGTTAGTGATTATTACACAGCTGATTCCTGCAACATAGTTTGCTTCTTTTTTTAGCGTGTTATTTCTGGCATGCCAATGTTTTCAGGAGGGTGGATGACATGCAGAAGATAGGCAGAGACAAGGATGAAAAAAATTCAGGGTTTTCAGTGATATTTCACCATTTGAATTTCATCTATTTCTAAAGCATATCCAGTAGCATTAAGGTAGGAGATTCCTACGCCAAAGCCTGGCCACCTATATCTTATCTTTAATATGAGAAAAATGATGAAGGAACCTTACTTAGGATACTCATCATTCCTTCATGGCATGAACCCCTGCAACCCTTCTCCCCACTCATTATTCATCTTTCAGCCATGGTTTTTGCAGATGAGGTATAACTTTTAAGTGCTCCACATATGGCAAGAATGTCATGCTTTTCCACAATGTAAAGGCTTTTTTTTCCTGATCTTTTTCATGGAAAAAATAGGGAAAAGAAAACATAAAATGTGAATAATGAGCAGAAATATTTATGGTCTCTATACTGCTACTCAAATATTTTCTCACACATCCTCAACTAACTCTGTATTTCATGTTATCTGTCAGAAAGTTATAAATTTCCCATGTAAACAGAGAGAAAAGAAGATTAGCATTTCACTGTACTGAATTTGAAAATCTAGAATTTACATTTATGAATTGATATAATCTACCTACAAAGGAACAGGTTAACAGGTTCCTCAAAAGCAAAAGAATAACACGAAAAGGGAACACTAGTGTGGTTTATTTCTTACTCTTTTGAAGTATGACTAAAATATGACTCATATTTATAGCTCATAAAATATGGCTCATAGCATCTTACCTTGAGTTCCACAGAGCTGTTAACTCCTGGAGTTAACGTTCAGTAAGACTCTGAGGACAAGGGAAGAGGGTAAACACGTGACAGGTACAGGACCATTTCTTCTCTTACAGCGTCACTAATCCCTGACAGGGCAGTTACAGATCACAGCTGCCTCATTTGCACCCTTGTCATTTAAGCAGTGGGGACAGGCAGTTGATGAGGAGAAAGAAGGCTTATATCGAAGGGATCTTGGATAAGCATACGTTTGCTTGATTCTAACCTATCAATAGATTCTTTTTTCTCTGTTAGTAACACCTAGAAAATTTAGCACAGTGACATTTTAAAATCAGTGAATCATTTTTTAAAGCAACACGGATGTGCATTCAGTCACTGAAGATAGCAGTTTCCCCCATTAAAGAAAATCATCCTGCCTCTCTTGTTACTTTATTTCTTGGATGCTTCAGCTGGTGCTTTCAGTCTCTGTCCACTACTCCAGTGAGGGGCACCGGAGCTGAAGACTCTGGTTTGTAATCCAAGACTCCAGGCTCCAGCTGCTGGGGTAACCAAACGAGGGTATAAGGATCAAAGAAACCTACTCATGCCTATTAGATGGGAATGAACAGCTGATTCCCAGAGCGAGAGCTGGGCCACCTCGAGCTGGAGTAATTCATCGAAAAAAAGAGCTGCTGTGTCAGCCAGGATAAGGATAATTGTAAAGATAAAAGGAATTCTCATGGCCAAGCTGAACAGGAGAGGAGGTACCTCCTCAGAACTGGGCGGAACTCAAAAGACAGATTGCAAACAGAAGGGGCTGTAGCTCCACAATGAACAGGTGGGTCGTTCCCCACTGGGTGTTGCTGAAATAATCCTGGAGTAAAAGATTCCCCCAAATAAAATGGGGCTGTATCTCCACAATGAACAGGTGGGTCATTCCCCACTGGGTGTTGCTGAAATAATCCTGGAGTAAAAGATTCCCCCAAATAAAATAGGGCTGAAAGAGGACATTAAGAGAATTCCAGTTATTCCCTCTGCTTCCTTATTTCCTTTTTTTCTTTGAAACTATCATGAAGGTATAATTCTTTCTCTGCCTTTTTTCTGCTTTTTTGGGTTGTTGGCTTCAATTTCCCCAATAAGGAAGAGCAAAAACTAGTGAAAAGGAATTTGAAAGGCTTTTGCCCAGGTAACTTTGGAATATTTTTGCCATCCATATATATTTTTCCATTTTATTCATTTTTGAAATATATAGACAGTAGAAATCATACTTGTGCATTTCTAGGAATTTGATAAATGTATACAGTTGAATAACAATCACCAGAAATAAGAGTTGTATCAACCCCACAATTTCCCTTGTGCTGCCCATTTAAAAATCAGTTCCCATACAGCCCCTAGAAAACTCTGAAGTTTTAAATGTTTTTCTACATTTACCTTTTCCATAATGTCATATCAATGGAATTATACAGTTTGGAGCTTTTTACAGTCTGGCATCTTTCACTTAGCACTTGAGATTCAGCATGTTGTTGTGCATATCAGAAGTTGTGTCTATCAAGAGATCATTCTTTTTATGGATGGAGTAGTATTCCATGTTAAGGATCACAGTTATTTTATTCATCTGTTAGTTGAAGGACATTTGGGCCTTTTCCAGTTTTTGGTGATTGTGAGTAAAGCCATTTTTTATTCCATTAAAATATTTATGGTTTTCCTTGTGGCTTCCTTTCTGAATTATTTTTTAGGATTCGAAATATTTAGTCATTTCATCCTATCTCTTTCTGTTACTCATTTGTGGTTAATTCCATTATGATCAGAGGACGTACTTTGTTTTATTTTTATATATTTTTTTATCCTTACATAGTCTTCTTTATTCATGCATACTTGCACTTATCTACAATAGAGCAGAGGTAGAATTTTCCTAGAAGTGGAAATTAAAAAAAAAAATTATCTCCAGGGCTTCCCTGGTGGCGCAGTGGTTGAGAATCCGCCTGCCGATGCAGGGGACACGGGTTCGTGCCCCAGTCTGGGAAGATCACACATGCCGCGGAGCGGCTGGGCCCGTGAGCCATGGCTGCTGAGCCTGCGTGTCTGGAGCCTGTGCTCCGCAATGGGAGAGGCCACAACAGTGAGAGGCCCATGTACCGCAAAAAAAAAAATATTATCTCCAAAATGGCTTTACTAAAAATACAGAAACTTGCCCATTTTTTCACCTTTACCAAAACTGGTTATTAATATTAAAAAAATTTTTTTTCTCATTTTTTACTAAAACATTAAATCTTATTTTAAAGTTGTCTTAGCCTGATTCTTAGTGAGGTTGAAACATGTCCTTGTATTTGTTGGCTAATTATATTCTTCCCTGAGTTACTTTTTCTTATTCTTTTCTCATTTTTCCATTGCATTGGGTTTTTCTTTTTGATGTATTCTGATTATAAATATTTTGACTCTTCATTGTGTTGAAAATTGTTTTCCTAGTTTGCGCCTTGCTTTCTGTCTTTGGCCATAATATCTTTTAAAATACAGAAATATAAAAATTTGACCAAATATATGAAATGTTTCCTTTATGGATTTTGGAGTTTGTCAGAAACTTCATTTTTATGTAACACATCTCTGTAACATGAAAAAGCAAATTATCTTAGTATTGTCTAAAAAACTTAGAAGAATAAAAGGGACAGAGTCTCAGCAAGAGTTAGCCCCATTAAGGACATTCAAAATAGGTGCTAATCTACAAATTCAGTGCAATCCCTACCAAACTACCAATGGCATTTTTCACAGGACTAGAACAAAAAATTTCACAATTAGTATGGAAACACAAAAGACCCCGAATAGCCAAAGCAATCTTAAGAAAGAAAAGCAGAGCTGGAGGAATCAGGCTCCCTGACTTCAGACTATACTACAAAGCTACAGTAATCAAGATAGTATGGTACTGGCACAAAAACAGAAATATAGATCAATGTAACAGGATAGAAAGCCCAGAGATAAACCCACACACATATGGTCACCTTATCTTTGATAAAGGAGGCAAGAATATACAATGGAGAAAAAACAGCCTCTTCAATAAGTGGTGCTGGGAAAAATGGACAGCTACATGTAAAAGAATGAAATTAGAACACTTGCTAACAACATACACAAAAATAAGTTTAAAATGGATTAAAGACCTAAATATAAGGCCATTCACTATCAAACTAAACAAAATTGAGATATTTGTAGTGAGGTGGATGGACCTAGAGTCTGTCATACAGAGTGAAGTAAGTCAGAAAGAGAGAAACAAATACCATATGCTAACACATATATATAGAATCTAAAAAGAAAAAAAAGCTTCTGAAGAGCCTAGGGACAGGACAGGAATAAAGCCGCAGACGTAGAGAATGGACTTGAGGACACGATGAGGTGGAAGGGTAAGCTGGGATGAAGTGGGAGAGTAGCATTGATATATATTAACTACCAAATGTAAAACAGATAACTAGTGGGAAGCAGCTGCATAGCACAGGGAGATCAACTCGATGCTTTGTGACCACCTAGAGGGGTGGGATAGAGAGGATGGGAGGAAGTTGCAAGAGGGAGGGGATACGGGGATATATGTATATGTGTAGCTGATTCACTTTGTTATAAAGCAGAAACTAACACACCATTGTAAAGCAATTATAATCTATAAAGATGTTAAAAAAATACATCTACATAAAAAATTATATGTACAGAATACATACATTGTACTTTAATGCCTAAATGATGAGACAAGATAAAATAAGAATTGTATTCCTGTTGAAAAAAAAAATAGGTGCTAAGAATCCTAATGGTATCTGTTCTTTTTTTTTTTACTTTGTAGTTAATTCTGAATTATGCAGTTTTCCTTTTTTTTAATAGTTGGTTTACATTGTTGTGTTAGTTTCAGGTGTACAGCAAAGTTATACATATACATATATGTATATCAGTTATACATATACATATATCCACTCTTTTTCAGAGGACATACTTTGGATGATTTCAATCCTTATAAAATTGTTAAGGTTTGTCTTATGACTTAAAAAATATGATCTAGCTTAGTGTTTGTTCCATATGACTGTGAAAAGGATGTGTATTCTGACGCTGGATGCTTTATTCTATAAATGGCAGTTAGGTCAAGTTGGTCGATTGTATTTTTCATATTTTCTCTATCCTTATCTTTTTTTTTTTTTTTTAACATCTTATTGGGGTTTAATTGCTTTACAATGGTGTGTTAGTTTCTGCTTTATAACAAAGTGAATCAGCTATACATATACATATGCTCCCATGTGTCTTCCCTCTTGCGTCTCCCTCCCTCCCAGTCTCCCCATCCCACCCCTCTAGGCTGTCCCAAAGCCCCGAGCTAATATCCCTGTGCCTTGCGGCTGCTTCCCCCTAGCTATCCACCCTACTACGTTTGTTAGTGTGTATATGTCCATGACTCTCTCTCGCCCTGTCAAAACTCACCCTTCCCCCTCCCCATATCCTCAAGTCCGTTCTCCAGTAGGTCTGCATCTTTATTCCTGTCTTACCCCTAGGTTCTTCATGACATTTTTTTCCCTTAAATTCCATATATATGTGTTAGCATATGGTATTTGTCTTTTTCTTTCTGACTTACTTCACTCTGTATGACAGACTCTAGGTCTATCCATCTCATTACAAATAACTCAATTTCATTTCTTTTTAAGGCTGAGTAATATTCCATTGTGTATTCCTTATCTTTTCTTTATCCTATACTTACTATTAATTATTCTGTTGAATGGAGTGGAGTGTTGAAGGTTTCAACTTTAATTGTGATTCATTTCTCTCTCCCTTCAGTCCTCTCAATATTTTCTTACTGTATTTTGAATGAAGTTCACTTTTTAGGTTCATGCATATTTAGGATTGTTACATCTTTTTGGTGTACTGACCCCCTCATCCTTACTAATAAGAGATATATTCTGTATTTAAGTCACTTATCTTTAACAGAGAAGATAGTTATAGAGATACCATAACCAATGATGACATACTTTTTAAAAATCCTCACATGTAACATTATAGAAGTATAGAAAAGGACTATAAAAAAGGGGAAGCTGAGAATAAGTCACAGAGGTAATAGCATTTAAGCTGATCCTTAAAAGAATAGGATTATAACACCTTCAAACAGCTTAGAAAAGAACTCTAAGCGGAAAATAAAAAGAAAAGAAAACAAAACAAAAATACCACATGAAGAAAGGAAGTGAGAACTCCCAGCATACGAATGTCTCTGTGTAAAACTATATGGAATATTTTCCTGTCATTAAAATTATTTTACAACACTTTTAAAACTATTTAATCATATGGAGAACCCATCATTTATAGAAGGAGGCAGGAAAATAATTAGATGATTTTGGAAGTGACCACAAGAGGGTCGTTGTAGTAGGGAGGCAAAACTTGATCCAGTTGTACACTTCAAAATAGTTAAAATGAGAAAGTTTATGTTATACACATTTTACAACAATAAAAAAGAAGTATTTAGGAAATCAGATCCTCAGAACTTGGTGAGGTTTTAGTTGTGGGAAGTGTGAGACTAATTGAGAAGGGCACACAGATATGGGGTAGTGAGTAATTTCTAGAGCCACCCTTTGAAATATGGGGAATCAGAGGAGAGGCATATTTCAAAGTTTGAAAAAATTGAATATTGAACTCTAATTTGCTTTATAATACTTCTTACTTTAATTATGTTTATTTTACTTTAGTTCATAATTGAGGAGCTACTGGAGTAATTCTCTAAGACTTGAATAAATATTTAGAAGGTCAAAGTTGTATCCTTGATTTTACTTCAAGACTGCTTTCATCATGTTGAGAATCATGGTGCCCATTTTTTTTGGGGGGGGCATAACAAAAACTATCAGTAAGACCAAGTGTGTTTATGAATAATTAAATCAAATGTAAGGTTAGAAATGAAGGTGAGTGAGACTTTCAAAATAACTCAGTTTTCACGGTGACAGAGAATACAGACTCAAAGACCCAATGCAGCCAAAAATAAATACATTAATTAATTTAAAAAAAAGAATTGTAAAATATGCCGACATTGGAGATTAGATCATTATGGCAAGCTGATTATACACATGCACTTTTTTACCCATGTATTATTTCTTAAAATGATAGAAAATAGCAGACACCAAAGAATGCTGGTAAACAAGAATTGGTGGGATAGGTGGCTCATAAATTTAGAGAAATTTCTAGAAGTTGGAAAAAGGGAAGAAATTGATTAAAGAAGACACTACAGTATGTATTGAAAAAAATTCTGGGGAAATAACAGATATTGAAAAATAGCAAAATCAAATTAAAAAATAAAATAATGCAGTAGATTCTCCAGGGCATTTACCAGGGTAATTAATTAAAGAACTGCATTCTGAATAAAGAGTGAAACCTTCCTTTTCCATCTTATATTGCAGTTCAGTTAATAATCTGAACCTTGTTTCTCATTAGAAATACTAAGATAGTTTTAAAAAATACTGATGCCTGGGCCCCTCTCCTAGAGATTCTGAGTTAGTTGTTCTGGGTTGAAGTCTGGGCATTGGGATTTTCTTACAGTTTCCTAGGTGATTCCCATGTGCATCCATAGTTGAGGTCCACTGCGCTAAAGGGAGTAAATCACTCTTCTGGACTTTTATTCCCCAGAGAATGTAGAGTTTGAGAGAGCGGAGCAGAGCAAGAGGTAATTCAGAAACCCCAAAACACGTGCAGAGGAAGACTGAATGGAGAGGCAGATCTTCTCAGGAGGTATATGCACTGAATACCTCATGTGTCAGAGTAAGATGCTCCTTCTTGTAGCAAGTGAGGCTCTTCATGAAGTTCCCTACCAGAACCTTTGTCTGACTATTGACACTTTCTGCACACCAGGAGTGACGTTATCCCTGCAGGTGGGGAAGCAGACCTGTGTAGCTGCAGAAACCTATATTATTGTCTTTTACCACAACATAATCTTTAATTCATAAAAGTTAATCAAAAGTCAAGAATCACAGGATATGGAGCAAAACCAACAGCATTAAAAAGACAGACCTTGAAAAAACATTAAAAAAAAGACCTTGACTCTAAAACAGAATTTAGATTTAGAATGGAAATTCTAAACTGCTTATTAATACTGTGAGAGTGATTTTAAGATATTGAGTGGATACAGGAACAAGCTGCAGTAAAATGAACAAAAATAAAAAAGATTTTCATAAAGTACATTTGAGCAGGTATATGATAATAAGATTGAAAATACGATAAGTAGAATGAACATAGCTGAAAGAAGAGTTAGGAATATGAAGGTAAAAATAAAAAAACTCATAAGTAAATAGGAAAAGTCATAAAAATAAGAAAAAAAAATCCAAAGTAAACAGACATGGAGAATCAGCTGTGGACTTTCAGAATATATTTAAAAGAAATTCCAGAAGGCAAAAACTAAACCAAGCCTAAACAAAACAAAATAAAGAAGAAATACTTTATTAATAAATAAGAGAAAAGCATTTACAAGAGCTGGAAAAAGGCAAAATCCAGGGTTTAAGAGTCAGTCAAATTAGGGTGAATGTAAAAAGACCCACTGCTAGTGACATAATCTAGCTAAATTTTAGAACTTCAAGAAACAAAGAGAAATTCTAAAAGCATGGGGAGGGGGTCAGGAAAAAGCTTACCTATAAAGTTGTGGAAACCCATTTGGTATCAGATTTCTCATCATTAACAATAGAAGCTAGCAGACAATTATCCAGCATCTTCAAAGTCTGAGATAAAATGATTTGGCACCTCTTATTCTATACCAAACCAGTTAAGCAAAATAATAGCATTTTTCATCAGGTAAATATTCATAAATGTTAAAACCATACACCTCATCTGTAAGAATTGCCCCAAACATGTAAACATTCAACATAAGAACAAAAATATGGGAAACAAGAAACAGTAGTGAGATACACACTGGTAATTAAATGTTAGTTAAACAATTACTGAAGCATGATGTTAAAAAATGACAATCATGAAACAAAAATCTTTTATGAAAAATAATGAAATTTGCTGGTGTGAATTTAAAGAGAGTGATAGTATACCATGACTATTGCAGTTTTCAGAAGGAAAAGATAGCTATTTATCTTGTCATGATTTTGATAGTACAAGTGGAAGATTAAATATTAGTTCAAAGTAATGACATAGGAAATGAAAACGATGTTAGTATTTGTTAAATCTAATTGGTGGATAAATGGTAATTTGTTGAATAATTTCATGTTTATTAATTTTTTTGCATAGTTTAAAATGAAAATATGTTAATTTTAAAATAAGAAAAACTGAAGAACAATCAAATAATAAGTAATTACTAGAAGAAAATAAGATACAAGAATTTCAACATAAAGAGCTCAAAATGGAAAAAATTAAAATTGTTAAATATAAAAGAACCACAAAATATTTACTCTTGCTTGCAAAAAGAAGATGGATAGTACAATATTGATCTCAGAAAAGATAGAACTCATGGTGAATGCATTAAGTGGACATAATAGTTTATTTCATATTCATGAAAATTTCAGTCCAGGAAAGCACAGTGGTCTTGAATCTCTTTGTCCCTAATAATTTGTCTTCAAAATATTTAAGGCAAATTATGAATAATAATTTTAAGGAGAAATGAACAAATCTACCATCTTAGTGGGACATCAGTGTGCTTTAAAAGATAAATTCAGTAGACCAAAGGGAATTAATGATATTGAAGCCTTAAATAATGCTAGTAAGAAGGATGAGTACTGAGAATAAGAAATTTTCATACATGTTTCGAAAAGTCAACTCTGCAGTAAGTTAAAACAATCTCAAAAAAAATTAGAAAAAAGGAAAAAAGAAAAGAAAAAGGGAAAACCTCTATAAGTAACAATCACTAAATGTAATGCAATAAAAATGGAAAATACAACAGGATAGCTCTAAATTCTGAACTGTACTATATAAAGGTTAATAATTAATAATGATAATACAAAATTAAATATTTAAATTATTTATTATGGAAATTATAAATAATATGAAAATGAGAAAAAATGAGAATACTTCATATGAAAACTTTAGAGTGAAACCAAAGAAAATTCAGGGAAAAAATGTATAACTTAAAACATTTTTTAAAATTGTAGCTTCAAATGCATATTAAAATATATTTCAAGTATTTAAAATATATATAAACAATGAAAACAAAATATTAAGACAATTAAATATGTTAATTATTGAAAAAAATTGATAATGGAGCCAAAAGTTGCTTCTTTGGAAAGATTAATAGAATAGTTTTGTTAGGTTAATTTTGAGAGCAGGGATGAACAGAGAAAGAGAATGAGAAGGGGTGAGAAGGAGAATGAGAGAAAGAAAGAACATGCACACAGAATGAGAAAGGACTCATAGTCAAATGAATTAAAGATACTATAACGTTAAAAAAAAAAGTTCCTTCTGTTACATCATCAAGGCATGTGAAAATTTAGAGAAATTATTTTATTTTCTGAGAAAATATAAATCACTCAAATTAGGCCAAAGTATTACAAAACTTGACTATGTAAGCCACCAGGCAATAAATGGGAAAAAGTTGGTAAAATATCTTCCCTATATAGACATTAAACACAGGCAGTGTTTAAAGATCGGTCCTACTAATCCTTTAATGAAGTTGATATATAAATTTTTTTCACTAACACACCATTGTAAAGCAATTATAATACCCCAATAAAGATGTTTAAAAAAAAAATTTTTTTTCAGAGCATAGAAAAAGTGATTGACATTTGTCACACTTATTCTTTGAGGCTTGACTGTAATTAAGACATCAAATTGATAAGGACAGATCACATACAACACACACATAAACACAAACACATGCACACTCAGACCTATACACCAGTCAGACAATGACAATAAAGGCAAACATTTCCAAATTAAATACTAACACACTGCATCCTCTCTGTATTAAGATAAAAAAATTTTATTCTTAGAATACAATATTGAATCAACATTGAGAAATCCATTAACGTGCATTATTACATTTTCAAACGAAAAGAGGGGAAAATAAGTGTTGAAAAGCATTTTATTAAAAATCCCTTATCTCTGTTTTTTAAAAAAAGTTTGGACAAATTAGCAATAAAGGAAACTTCCTTAATTTAATCAATGAAATCTACCAAATTTGATCAAATGACACTATTTTTTCAATATTAAAGGATGCTTCCCCATAAAAATCAGGAACAAAACAAGGTTAGCTCCTCATTAAATATTACATAGGTAATCCATGGAAATAAAATATAATAAAGAAAGTAAAGAAGGAACATGCAGGTTAGAAAGGAAGAGAAAACTATCATCCTTTGTAGATTATATGATGTTCCATGTACAGTTTCCAAGAGAATTAAATGAGAAAATAGTTACAACTCTTAAAAAATTTATTAGATGCCTGTGTACAAGATAAATTTACAGATCATCTTTTCCTATATACTAGCACCAGTAATTATTTTAAAATGTAACATGGGATAAAAATAATAAATATGATGTACATAAGAATAAATTGACCAAAATCTGTGGAAGACTTTTATAGATATATGGATAAAGCCCTAGTTTGGAGTGTAAAGGAAGAACTTAAAAGCAAAGAGAGAAAACGTAGCTATCTATGGGAGTCTTGCTGTAAGTAGGCTTACCCCACTGTCAAAAAGCTTCTTGGCTTAAATGTGCTGCAGACATCACGATTCTTATTAAAATGGAATGGAAGTGAAATAATTGAATCAGTATAAAATTAAATACAGTTTTAATAAAAATATTGTACACAACTTGATAGGATTCTCAAATTATCTTGAAGAAAGATTATATAAACAGATACAAACTCATATATATACACATATACTTGTATATATAAATTTTTAAAAAACAATTTTGGCTGCATTGCACGGCATGTGGGATCTTAGTTCCCTGACCAGGGATCGAACCCACACCCCTTACAGTGGAAGCACAGAGTCTTAACCACTGGACCATCAGGGAAATCCCTGTATGTATATATTTTAATAAATGGTTAAGATGTTACTTTATATCAGTGAGCAAAGGAGGGGATATTCAGTGGTGTTGTAAAAATTTGGCCATATACTTGGAAATAAAGTGTTAGCTATTTACCTTATCCCATATATGAGAATATATTTTAGGTAGATTCTAGGCCTAAATAATTTTTATTATTAGATGGACGTATTGGAGAATGTTTTTACAATTCTTGAATTTGATTTCTCAAGTGACGTTCCAAATCTCAAAGACATTAGGAAAACCAAGAGTTAAACTTGATGCTATAAAAAGAATCTGTTTTTCATCAAAGTTAAAAATTATGTGTAAAATGGAAGAAAATATTTGCAACATATTCAGCAAAGAATATTCATAATATTGTTGATACATTATTGAATTACACTGGTGAAAACAGTACAATTAAATTTAATTTCATAAGGAAAAACAATAGACAATTGGTTGAAGTATATGATCAGGAAAGAGATCAGCAGAAAGTTTCAAAGGGTCAGTATATCCCTGGGAAGATGTTTAACAACACAAGTAAGACCAGGAATGCATCTTTATGTTTGCCTGTCACACAGTAAAGAGTTAACAGAAATAGAGTCACAAATGTAGAAAACAAACTTATGGTTACCAGAGGGGAAGGAGGGGCGTGAGGGATAAATTGGTAAATTGGGTCTGACATATACACACTACTGTATATAAAACAGATAACTAATAAGGACCTACTGTATAGCACAGGGAACTCAATACTCGGTAATGACCTATATGGGAAAAGAATGTAAAAGAAAAGTGGATATATGTATATGTATAACTGATTCACTTTGCTGTGTACCTGAAACTAACACAACATTGTAAATCAACTATATTCCAATTACAAAAAAAAAAAGATTGACAGTGTGGGCAAGGGGACGAGTATATGCTGATTCTCATACACTGTTGATTTGAGTGTATCCTGGTACAAACCCTGTGTGGGAGAGTGGCACAATTTCCTAAAGTTTTAAATGTGCGTACTTTGATCCAGCAATTCCAGTTCTGGATACCTACCTTAAAAAGTCATTAACAGGGCTTCCCTGGTGGCGCAGTGGTTGAGAGTCCACCTGCCAATGCAGGGGAATGTTCATCATAAGATTGTTGCAGTAAACATTTTGACTGAAATGCTGAGTTGTTACTGTGAAGAAAGTGTGATTTTAGATTTTCCCTCCATCCTTAATCTGTTCTGTTTTAACTTTTTAAAAGCCTTTTGAAACAATTTGACATCTCAAAATACATCTGAAAACCTCTTATTATCTTGAGAATGTGCTCAAGCTGGATAAGTGGAATACAGTGGATTTCACCGATTTTATTGCTTTTCTGTAATTTGTTGCTGGCACTAGGGAAATCAAAGTAAGTGAAAATATTATCTAGAGTGCTAGATATTGACATTTATTAAAAGGATTATTTAAATGATACTATTTGTGCAGGAGTGTTGCAGTTTTTGGAAATGCCTTCTGTGCCAGAGAGAGCTTCCTCCTTTGTCAAGTATGAGATCTTTTACTTCTGTTAATGTCAGAGGCTGCACAACTAGAAGTCTTGCTACGGTATCACACACAGAATGACTTTTAGGATGGAAATTAGAATAGAACTGAAAATGGGAAATGGTATCTTTGACAAGTGAATATTTCCAATTTATGTACTGTATTCTGGAACTAAAAGAAAAGTAATGGAGATTTCTTTCAAATTCAGATTGGTTTTTCAACCACGCTTATAAAATTACTACCATCATAATCAGTGTTAAGAGGCAGAATAATTTTGTAGATAGAAAGCAGGTTTAAGCACTTGTTTTAAGACCTAATTACATTCTATTCTGACTTGTGCATTATTATTGTAAAGTATGTGTGTTCCCAACATTTAATAGTATTTTATGTTTTGGCCACATTATAAATACAAGGCGATCATAAATAAATATCACCTGATTATAAATATCAGGTGATTTGATTTTAACAGTAAAGTCTAAACAACTCTACTCCTCACATTCACAAGTATAAAATTGCTAAAGGAAAGAGACCTCAAGAGAAGGCTGAAAGTGCAAGACCAGAATACTACCTAATATTATCTTGTGTAGCAAACAAAACAAGAAATGTATTTATAAATCATTCTGATTGATATCTATATCTTAGAATTATGAAACTTGTATTCCCTGCTTTATAAGAACCTAATATTTAATTTATGACTCAGAAGGGAGAAGCAGATCTTCCCTGAATTTGGGCTATAGATTTTATAGAACCACCATGTTACATTCCAACCAATAACGTATGGGAATTTCTCGGTTGCATTTTCCTGCCAACACTTGGTAATATCAGACACATTAAGTAGTGGATATGATCCATTAAGTAGTGGATCATATGGATATACAATGAGATGAAACTTTTATTATAATTATTATTTTTTTCTGGTTAGTGGGGAAGTAGAATATCTTTTTTATGTTGTGAGCCATTCAAGATTTTTCTTTGTTAAACACACGCACACACATACAATAAATATTATCTACATATATATCTATGTCTTTGTTTTGTATACTAATGCTGAGTCCATTAGAATTAGAATCACTCCAAGCATGTTTTCTCACACTGTGGCTCATATTTTAGCTTTATTTGTGGCATCTTTTGGAGGAAGATTATAATTTGCTAAAGATAAATGCATAGTTTTTTTTCTTTCTCATTTCCTCTTTTTGGGTCTTTTTTCTCTTCTCCTTTACTGCTCCAATGTCATAACATATTTCCTATATTTTATTTTAATATTTTAATATTTTAATTTTTCTCATCAGGTTTCAGTTCATATTTGATTTGTGTAGTGTATGCAGTGAAACAAGAAGTTTTTCCATATGAATGCAAGATGTATCAGTGACTTTTATAGAATCAAATAGCACATTCTCTTCCTCATATGTTCATAATCTCTCTTATACCAAATTCTTGGTGTGTATGCATATGCATACATGCATGTTAACATACTTATAGACTCGATTTTTTGATGTTGTTGTATTGATTATCCCTAAATTACTGTCAACATCACATTTAAAAAATGACTATATGCTTTTAATAAGCCTTAATGTCTTAGAGTATCCCTCCTAGAGTTCTTCAAAATTATCTTACTATTATGGCCCTTTTAAATTTCCACATGCATTTTTGGATCAGTTACTCAATTCCTAAAAAATATTTGTTTGAAATCCACTGAACTCATAGATTAATTAAGGAAAGGAAAGGTTGACATCTTTACAACATGTGATCCTCTTATCCATTGTAGATAGATAATCTGTGCATCTAAAAATGTTAGCTCTTCCTTTGTCTATAACAATAAACTTTTATTAATTCCTCCATTATTTCTGACATCTTGTATTAGATTTATTCCTGGGTGCCTCTCAAATATTATCAACTTTATTTTTTAAAAGAAAATAATAAGCCCAATTGGTTGTGTACATTTTCTAATGCTATAAAATGGCAGTTGATTTCTTACAAACTTGTAAATATGCTTTAAGCAAAGCAACATATGATTGTGCAGTACCTCTGGGCTAGAGTGGGGAGCTCATACTGCCACAGGCTTGAAGGATATGAATACAGCTACTTGAGAGGAGCTGTGGATTCCCATAGAGGAAAGCAGGAGTCAGTGGGAGGGAGGTTAGGGGGGATGATCCAGGAAAATCAGTACTCTGCTTTCATAGTTCTTTTGCTTTTCAGTTTCTTACTAGTATCTCTCATTGACTGTACTCAACTCAGAGCCTGAGGGCTAGGGAAGCTGTGGATTCAGTCTGTAAAGAATAGCCTCTCAGGGCACAGAGTAGAATGGGAAAGGATCTAGAGTAGATCTTGGGGGCAAACAGAAGATATACAACACTCTTCTAGCTATTTTTATTAGTTAGAGTTCTCCAGAGAAGCAGAGTCAATAGGATATGAGTATTGGCTCATGCAATTGTGGAGACTGAGAAGTCCCATGATCTGCTGTCTGCAAGCTGGAAACCGAGGAAAGCTAGTAGTGTAGTTTGAAAGCGTGAGAGTCAGACAGCTGATAGTGTAGGTTCTATTTCTGGGTTGGAATGCCTAAGAACCAGGTCAAACAGTCAGGCAGAGAGCAAATTCAACCTTCTTCCACCTTTTTCTTCTATTCAGGCTTTCAATAGAATGGGTGATGCCCATCTACATTGGGGAGGGCCATCTGTTTACTATGTCCACTAATTCAAATGCCAGTCTCTTCCAGAAACACCCTCCTAGACACACCCAGAAATAATGTTTAGCCAGCTATCTGGTCATCCCTTGGCCCAATCAAGTTGACATAAAATTAACCATCGTAGTAGTTTACACATATTAACTCAATCTTTACAACACCTCTATGAGATAAATGCTTTTATATTCATTTTATAAATGAAGAAGTTGAGGAACAGACAGGTTTAGTAATTTTATTGAAGTCTCACAGTCAGTAAGTGGTGGAGCTGGGCATTTGACCCTAGCTGACTGATGGCCAAATCCGTACTCTTAAACATATTCCCCTTATGTTTTATCTGGTAATGGTGAAATAACATTAATAACATGAATAAATATGGTACTGTTCTTTCATAGCAGATGAAATTTTGATTGAAATTAAATTGAAACTATAAAATAATGTGGGAATAATTTACATATGTCTTCCAAATCAGTCTGTCTAGTCATGTAGGTTTTCTTTAATAATAAGCTTGGTAATTACCTCTAAAAAAACGTGCACAACTTTTATTAGATTTATTCTTAGCTATATTTTTGTTGCTATTGTATGTTTTTTAAAAAAATAACTACATGATCTATCTGTAGATTGGGTTCCTCTTCATTTTTGTATATTAATTTTTTCTAGCAAACTTGCTAAACTCTCATATTAATTATGTAAATTTAACTGTAGTTACTTTTTGGTTTCTATATAGACAGCTATCTTCAGTGAATAATGACAATTTTGTGTATACCTTTCCAATTCTATTTTTAATTTGTTTTTTCTTACATGTCCTCCATTACAATGCTAAACAGAAGTGGTGCTAATAGATATTCTTGTCTTATTCATTATCTTAAAAGAAATATTTCCTTCATTTCACCGTTGAGTTTTATGTTTGCTTTTTTTTTTAGTTTTTTAAATTAATTAATTAATTTTTATTTATTTATTTTATTTTTGGCTGCGTTGGGTCTTCATTGCTGCGCACGGGCTTTCTCTAGTTGTGGCGAGCAGGGGCTACTCTTCGTTGCAGTGTGAGGGCTTCGCATCAGGGTGGCTTCTCTTGTTGCAGAGCACGGGCTCTAGGTGCACGGGCTTCAGTAGTTGTGGCACGTGGGCTCTAGAGTGTAGGCTCAGTAGTTGTGGCGCACGGCCTTAGATGCTCCACGGCATGTGGGATCTTCCTGGACCAGGACTCGAACCCACGTCCCCTGCATTGGCAGGCAGATTCTTAACCACTGTGCCACCAGGGAAGTCCCGCAAGTGAATTTTTGAGAGAGTTGTCTACAGGAGGGAGGGGGACAGATTCAAATGAAGATGTAGTCTCAGGTACAGTTTGGTCTTGGAGTACCCCTCCAGAGATTTCCTGCTTTGAGACAAATGGGCTAAGCTTTTGTAATTAATATCAGTTCATCAGTGGCTGCTCCCAGTAGGACAGCACGTGTGTAGGGCATGCAGATGAGGTCAGTTCTCCAGAGAAGCGTTACAACAGCTGGAGGATGTGTATACCGACTGGTAAAAGGGATCTGATCAGGATACCAAAAACAATTTACACAATTTATTATTATTTTAGTTAGGATTGTTTGTATCTAGATCAGGGATCTGAGGGCCAAATCCAGACCACAGGGGGTTTCTGTAAATAAAGTTTTATTGAAACACAGCCATGCTGTTTCATTTACATATTGTCTATGGTTGCTTTTGTGCTACAAGAGCATAGTTGAGTAGTTGCAATGGAGACTGTCTGGCCCACAAAGCCTAAGTTTTTGCCATCTGGCCCTTTACAGAAAAAGATTGCAAACCTTTATCTAGATTCATGTTGAGATTGGTCATTTTTTTAACACTTCCTTTTGTTTGTTGGTTTGTTTTATGGTATCAAGTTTATAATAATTTTGATTATTATAATCAAATGCACTGTTTTACATTTTTCTAGACATTGGAATATT
>NW_020175290.1:723320-728986 GCF_003031525.2 Neophocaena asiaeorientalis asiaeorientalis
TCACTGGTAAAACTTGCTAAGTGTGGAATCTTATTTGTGGGAAAGTTTTAAAGATCTGATACAATTTCTTTAACTATTTAGCTATTTTAAAAGGCTATTTATATTTCCCATATCGTTTTTTATCAATATTATTTAACAATATATATATATTTTAATTTATTTTAATTAATTAATTTATTTTTGGTTGTGTTGGATCTTCGTTTCTGTGCGAGGGCTTTCTCTAGTTGTGGCAAGCGGGGTCTACTCTTCATCGTGGTGCGCGGGCCTCTCACTGTCACGGCCTCTCTTGTTGCGGGGCACAGGCTCCAGACGTGCAGGCTCAGCAGTTGTGGCTCACGGGCCCAGTTGTTCTGCGGCATGTGGGATCTTCCCAGACCAGGGCTCGAACCCGTGTCCCCTGCATTGGCAGGCAGATTCCCAACCACTGCGCCACCAGGGAAGCCCTAACAATATTTTTATAAATATGTTTACATGAGCTAAGTTTTATGTTTCTTGATGTGTAGTTGTTTATTTCATCTTCTCAACTTTTAATTTTCTGTGACACCTTTAATATTCCCCTTTTCTATTATGTTTTATTTTGACTTTCCTATCTTTTTGTCACTTTTATTAGTCTTTTCAAATAATCAGTATTGCTGATTTTTCTGTTTTTTCACTGTTTTCTTATTTGTTTCTAATTTAGTAAGTTGTGCTTGTACCTGTATTATGTCTTCATCTTACTTCCCTTAGATTCTATTGTTCATTTTCAAATCTTTTCCATTATGTTCGGTTTATAAATTTCAATCTTTCTGTTTCTCAACATGAATGCTTATTTTAAGTATTTTTCTATGTATCTATCATCTATGTATCTTTCTAGCCTGGTTAAGTCATTTAACCATGAGTTGTTTGAAATGGGTTTTATAATTTATAAATATACAAAGCCTTTCTAATTATCATTTATTACTGATTTTAACTTAATTGCTTTGTATCAAGGAACATATTGTGTATGATAGCAATTTATTAACATTTTTGTTTGCTTTATGATAAAATGTATAGCCATTAAAAAATGTTACATGTATAATTGAATGACTTTAAGGTTTAGTATATTTCCACAATTCTGGTAAGTTCTCTGCTAGTAGATCTCTAATTGGATTTCCAGCAGGAGAGGATAGAGAAAATGGAAGATTGTTTTTCAAAGATATTAGTCCTTCTTATTCTATCTTCCATTTCTCTCTTTTTTTAAACTTTTAACAAGTTTAACATTTCTCTTAATCTCTAATATACTTGCTACCATTTTTCCTCTATTATACATTCTGGATAATTTCTTTGTATCTATCGATTATTCATTTTTCCTCAGTTCTATTGAATCTGTTGTTTAGCTGAACTTGCGTATTTAATTTCTCAACACACACACACACACACACACACACAGATGGTAAATATGTGAGGTAATTGATGTGTTAACTTGACTGTGGTAATCATTTTGCTGTATAGTCATATATCAAATCATCACATTGTATACCATAAATATGTACAATTTTATTTGTTTGTTTTACCTCAATAAAGCTGAAAAAATAAAGAAACGTTAACTTGATTGATTAGATCTCGGCCTATATAACACATGAACTGATATTGCGTATCACACAATTTTTTAAAATAAAGATTCCATAATCTATTGTATATGTATATTTAGAGGCAGAAAGTATACCCTCAAGAAAGGTACAGTTCATAGTTTTAGATACTTTAGTAGTAAATCATGACTGTATGACTCTCTAGGTGACCTTACAAGGTGAATTAGAAGCATGTAGATATTTAGATATCAAGTCGGCTGCAGCTCTTTATTTAAAAAAAGGCTGTGTGGTACATTTTGAGTGTCAAGGATTAATACTTTTCCATATGAACTACATCTATTGGGAGAACACATTAGTGGTTGAATACTAATAAATCAGCTATTCTTTGGAATGTATTTTGTTCTGTGTTGCATTTATAGAAGAATAATGTCCACATTAGGGAACTGATGATTCCAGAATGCTCAATATTTTGTCAGGCCATGTGTGGCATGTTGAGTTCAGTTCCGGATACCACATTTTAGGAGGCTCTTTGAAAGACTGGAATATGTTCAAAGGAAGCTGAGTGGGAAGGTGAAATGGTGACTTAGGAGGAATTAGTGAAAATTTGGGAAATGTTTAGCTTGGAGATCAGTACACATAGAAAGCATGTAAGAGCTGTCTTTAAGATTTGGAGGGAGGACTTCCCTGGTGGCTCAGTGGTTAAGGATCTGCCTGCCAATGCAGGGGACATGGGTTCAAGCCCTTGTCCGGGAAGATCCCACATGCCACGGAGCAACTAAGCCCAGGCATCACAGCTACTGAGCCCGTGCGCCTAGACCCCATGCTCCACACCAAGAGAAGCCACTGCAATGAGAAGCCCACGTACCACAACGAAGAGTAGCCCTGGCTCGCCACAACTAGAGAAAGCCTGCGCACAGTAACGAAGACCCAACGCAGCCAAAAATAAATAAATAAATAACTTTATTTAAAAAAAAAAAAAGAATTGGAAGGGTTGTCAGTCATTCAGTTCACAGTCCTTGAGCAAATATCCCACATCAGATATTGAGTATGGGACCCTAAAGGGAGCAATTATGAATAACAAGGGGGTAATCTTTTCCAGAAATACACAGGATAATTATAATCCATATTATAATTATGTAAATTCAACCAAAAATATCACCCTGAAAAGTGATAGGGCATCATATGAGGAAGGAATTATTGAACCATATTTTAGATTGCTTCAGATTTTATAACTAGGGACAATGGGTTAAAGGAATAAGACATATATTTTC
The DNA here is from genome assembly GCF_003031525.2 of Neophocaena asiaeorientalis asiaeorientalis. NCBI lineage: Eukaryota > Metazoa > Chordata > Mammalia > Artiodactyla > Phocoenidae > Neophocaena > Neophocaena asiaeorientalis. The sequence goes on from NW_020175290.1 coordinate 726,139, forward strand.
AAGAACAGTATAAGGAAAATCTTTCTGATGATTGTATTAGTTCATTTTACAGAGATTTTACACTGAGGTAAGCCTTATTAACTCATAGAATCATCACAATCATTTCAGTTGATAGCATCATTTTCACAGATGAGGAACCTGAGGCACAGAATGTTTAAGCAACTTGCCCAAAGGTCACACAGCTAGCAAGTAGATTCACAGTTTGAATCCAGACACTCAAGCTCCAGAAACTATGCTCTTAACCACTAGGCTACACTGCCTCTCCAGATAGATTATTGGTCCCTATCTCTGGAAAGTTTCTTGCACAGTCTCCATGAATATCTGTCAGAAGTAATACTGCCTAGATTGAGAGACTGTTCTAGTGATCTTTGAGAACTTTCTGTTTGTTATGAGTCTGTGATGCTGCTGAGATAAACTAAGAGCAGTCAGTAGTCATTAGTTCAGAAGCTAAGAGTAATACATTGGACCTTTATTTTAAGCAGGATCGGGAAATTCTATTTTTTGTTTTGTAGTTAAGATAGATAGCTGTATATCCCTACTGCTTGGCAGTTAGTCTTTTTATCTTCTAGACAGCACAGCCTTTCTCTGATCAGCGAAAACACTGCGTGTCTTAATATTCTACACCCTGAGAATATATTCCTCATGCCACACAACAATGCTGCACTCCTCATTGTTCACCAGTGTGCTTTCCTACAATTTTCCTTTTACTCCATGCGTTAACTGAAGTCTCTAAGAGCAGCTGTTCATGTAGATTCCTGACATTCATCTCCTAAAGGAATATGTTTGAAATTCATTGAGCCTGGTTGCAACAAACTTTTTCTTGTATATTGATGGACGAGCACTCTTTTTATTTTTTTAAATATTACTGAGGGAAATTTAAAATTTTTAAATTTATTTATCTATTTATTTATTTTTGGCTGCATTGGGTCTTCATTGCTGTGTGCGGGCTTTCTCTAGTTGTGGTGAGCAGGGGCTACTCTTCATTGCGGTGCGTGGGCTTCTCATTGCTGTGACTTCTCTTGTTGCAGAGCGCGGGCTCTAGGCTTGCAGGCTTCAGTAGCTGTGGCGCGCAGGCTCAGTAGTTGTGGTGCACGGGCTTAGTTGCTCCGCGGCATGTGGGATCTTCCCGGACCAGGGCTCGAACCTGTGTCCCCTGCATTGGCAGGCGGATTCTTAACTACTGCACCACCAGGGAAGCCCAACACTCTTCTAAGGACAAATCACTGAAAGATTTAAGTCTTAAAAGGGTGCTTTGTTTTAGCTGCTTGGTGAAGTTTATAAAACTATTCCATGTGACAATTCACAGTGGCAGATCCATGTCTCATTTGCAGAAAGGATGCCCCATCACTGCACAGGAAGTTCACCAGTTTGTCCTGGAGCTTATATGATTTTGGTGCCCTGCTCAACTCCTCCTCAGCTGGTTGTCAGCTAAAGACCTTGTTTCCCATTTCAGTAAATGTGAAAGGTCACTTCCACAAAATCCTGTCGCCATTATTGGCATCTGTGCTCACATGCCCTGATTTCCTTTTGGTCACTATGAACTGACTGTTCGCCCAGCAGAGATTAACATTCAATGTGTGCACTAGATCCAATTTTCTTTCTGCTTATTCGAGGACTTTGATGCAGTAATCTCTCCCCTTTTCTGCAACTTAAATTTATTTATTAAGGTTGGAAAGTGTTAGGGAGGAGCAGTTATGGTACAGGGTGAAATCAAGAGTTCCCTTTTGGTGGGAATTCCCTGGCAGTCCAGTGGTTAAGACTCCATGCTTCCACTGCAGGGGACATGGGTTCCATCCCTGGTCAGGGAATTAAGATCCTGCAAGCCTTGTGGTGTGGCAAAAAAAAAAAAAAAAAGTTCTCTTTTGGAATGTTCTGTGAATTGCATGCCCAATGCAATATCCAAGTGGTTATATCAAATTGCTAGATGTATACATAAGTCTGGTATACCAACTAGGTAGGTCTCAATCACAGGCAGTAATTTTGAAAGTAGAAAGTACATAAATGGTATTAAAAGCTGGAAGTTGTGACTGGGTGGATACAGAAAAGCAGAAGGTCACTGATTGAGTCTTGGAGACCCCATAGAGAAGCCAGCAAAGTAGAGTGAGTTGGAATGGCCCATGGGTCAGGAAGAAGTGCAGTGTAATGAAGGACAGAGAAGGGAAGTGTTTTAAGAAGGAAGAGGTGGACAACCATACTGACTACTGCTAAGAAATATACAAACAATAACAGATATGAATGTTGGATTTAGCCAACGAGCAAGTCATGTTCCTTTGACAAGTGAATTACCGAGGAGTATTAATGACACAAAGTCCAAATTTTTCCAGAACTTTTCTGTGAAGAGGGAAAGAGAAATTGCCTGGTACATAGAGGGGATATCTGTTGTCAAGGGAAGGCTAAGGAATGCATATGTTTGGAAAACACTACAGAAGTTGCAAAGCAGTGAAGAAGTTACACGTGATATTCAGATGGCAAACATAGATGACATTGTTAAAGGTAATACTGAAAGGGCTGGGACTTCCCTGGTGGTCCAGTGGTAAAGAATCCACCGTCCAATGCAGGGGACATGGGTTTGATCCCTGGTTGGAGAACTAAGATCCCACATGCTGTGGGGCAACTAAGCTCCACGCACCACAACTACTGAGCTCGCGTGCCTCAATGAGAGAGCCCTCTTGCTGCAAATTACAGAGCCCACGCACCTTGGATTTCATGCGCCACAACTAGAGAGAAGCCTGTGGGCTGCAACGAAGAGCCCACACGCTGCACGGAAAAGATCCCGCATGCCTCTACGAAGATGCTGTGTGCCACAAGTAAGACCAATAAAAAAAAAAAAGGGAAAAAAAAAAAAAAA
>NW_020175290.1:729066-730988 GCF_003031525.2 Neophocaena asiaeorientalis asiaeorientalis
AACAAAAAAAAAAAAAAGGGAAAAAAAAAGAAAGAAAATACTGAAAGGGCTAAAAAGTAAAATAAAATACCACACCTAGATTAAGATAGCTTAATAAGTCAATCTTTATAAAATTGACAGAATTTTTCAGAACTATGGACAGAGAAGTGATCTGAGTAATATTCCCTGAGATAGGTAGAGACAGACTGGTTTTCTACAAGGACATCAGTATTACTGATGTCTCTAAAATCTATCTTCAGCACATCTATTACTAAGAAATATTATGTCCTTTAATTTAACTTTGGGAAAGGATAAATACCTTCTTAGATCAGACATTTATTTCCAAAATTTAAAAAAATGTACTGGGAGTTTAACATGAAAAATTCATAGAATGGATTCTTCCACCACTATTTTCTTTAATGGAATTCCAAATACTGATAATGAAATAAAACTTCCACTGGTTCATCTGTTGGACTTCAAAATTTGCAATGATCACTGCAAACTACTTAAGTCACTGTTTTCTTTTTCACTATAACCTGCAATTATTTGCTGATGAAAATTTTCCCTACTTCATAGCTACAAGTTAAAGCCATATCAAACATCATGGGAAAAGTCAAGATTCAGTAGATCCCAAGGTTAGATGATAAAACTTAATTTTATCCTAGTTTAGCTCATTATGAACTTTGATATAATAATCAGGAATTTATACTATTTATACTGTTAATTAACATTATTGAAACCCAACAATGATGGTGATTATTATTGTGTGAAGGACAGTTCTTTGTCCTACATAATAGATGAGCAATAAAGATCTATCATTTTATTTCAAAGGAAGTACTTAGAGTTCTTGCAGAGACATTTTATGTTCACTTATTAGGAAACACTTATTTATTGCAAGTTAGGCCTCTCTAAATAATGAACTATTTGGGCTAATGTAAATATTAGAAATTGTCTTGAATATACAAGAAGTAGGGTGAAACCTATTTTCTACTCATACTTGGAGAGCTTCCTGGGTTAAATTGAATAGTGAAGGATGGAAGTTGATTAGTGAGGTAGTTATAGAAATGTAACTAAAAGACTCTGCATTGATATTGAGCTGCATGAGCTGCTTGTAAATTTTGGAGATTAGTCCTTTGTCAGTTGCTTCATTTGAAAATATTTTCTCCCATTCTGAGGGTTGTCTTTTTGTCTTGTTTATGGTTTCCTTTGCTGTGCAAGAGCTTTTAAGTTTCATGAGGTCCCATTTGTTTATTTTTGTTTTTATTTCCATTTCTCTAGGAGGTGGGTCAAAAAGGATCTTACTGTGATTTATGTCATAGAATGTTCTGCCTATGTTTTTCTCTAAGAGTTTGATAGTGTCTGACCTTACATTTAGGTCTTTAATCCATTTTGAGTTTATTTTTGTGTATGGTGTTAGGGAGTGTTCTAATTTCATACTTTTACATGTACCTGTCCAGTTTTCCCAGCACCACTTATTGAAGAGGCTGTTTTTTCTCCATTGTATATTCTTGCCTCCTTTATCAAAGATAAGTTGACCATATGTGCATCGGTTTATCTCTGGGCTTTCTATCCTGTTCCATTGATCTATATTTCTGTTTTTGTGCCAGTACCATACTGTCTTGATTACTGTAGCTTTGTAGTATAGTCTGAAGTCAGGGAGCCTGATTCCTCCAGCTCTGATTTTCTTTCTCAAGATTGCTTTGGCTATTCAGGGTCTTTTGTGTTTCCATACAAATCGTGAAATTTTTTGTTCTAGTTCTGTGAAAAATGCCATTGGTAGTTTGATAGGGATTGCATTGAATCTGTAGATTGCTTTGGGTAGTAGAGTCATTTTCACAATGTTGATTCTTCCAATCCAAGAACATGGTATATCTCTCCATCTATTTGTATCATCTTTAATTTCTTTCATCAGTGTCTTATAATTTTCTGCATACAGGTCTTTT
>NW_020175290.1:732077-738221 GCF_003031525.2 Neophocaena asiaeorientalis asiaeorientalis
CAGTATGGAGGTTCCTTAAAAAACTAAAAATAGAACTACCATATGACCCACCAATCCCACTACTGGGCATAGACCCTGAGAAAACCGTAATTCAAGAAGAGTCATGGACCACAATGTTCACTGCAGCTCTATTTACAATAGCCAGGACATGGAAGCAACCTAAGTGTCCATCATCAGATGAATGGATAAAGAAGATGTGGCACATATATACAATGGAATAATACTCAGCCACAAAAAGAAATGAAATTGAGTTATTTGTAATGAGGTGGATGGACCTAGAGTCTGTCATACAGAGTGAAGTAAGTCAGAAAGAGAAAGACAAATACCGTATGCTAACACATATGTATATGGAATTTAAGGAAAAAAAATGTCATGAAGAACCTAGGGGTAAGACAGGAATAAAGACACAGACCTACTAGAGAATGGACTTGAGGATATGGGGAGGGGGAAAGGTGAGCTGTGACAAAGCGAGAGAGAGGCATGGACATATATACACTACCAAACGTAAGGTAGATAGCTAGTGGGAAGCAGCCGCATAGCACAGGGAGATCAGCTCAGTGCTTTGTGACCACCTGGAGGGGTGGGATAGGGAGGGTCGGAGGGAGGGAGACGCAAGAGGGAAGAGATATGGGAACATATGTATATGTATAACTGATTCACTTTGTTATAAAGCAGAAACTAACACACCATTGTAAAGCAATTATACTCCAATAAAGTTTTTTTTTTAGAAAAAGAAGACTCTGCATTGTACTAATCCTCATCTTCCTCTTACTATCCTCTATTTCTATTATCCGTATAGTCACTGTACCTGGAAAACAGGGCTGGTGTGAGAGCCTCACCCTCCCCTTCAGTCTCCTTTTCCTCACCTTTGGAGTATTTATGAGGGTAAGGAACCCCTTTATCATACACAAATTACACCAGAATTTCCAGGAATACTAGTTTAGAGCATCTGCTGGGCATCTGTGGGCTTAAAAGATGACTATCTGGGAGATGGTTCCAATTTCTTCTGAACATGTTAATTTGGGGAGACAGTTGTCCATCCTTTAAGGTAATGTCAACAATTACAGTCAGCTCTATTTGTTTATACTTCTTTCATAACAGTGATGTGAAAGCGAGTGAGTGTACTTGCAAGTACTTTCTAACATATAGATAGGAAGATATATGATTACGTAATTACCTTAAATTCTGTTCCAATTTCCTCTGGAGCCGAGTGATACAATTTTCATACTATATATTATAAGTAATTCCATTCACAGTTCTGTAACCTGACATTGACCATTGGACCAGATATCAAAGACTAGTTTTTTGGTTATTCCCATTCTCCTTTTTAATATGTGTACTTTGGGGAAGTTATGACACTTCTCTTAGCTTCATTTGCCCCATCTATGAAATGGAGATAAGATACGTGTTTTAACTAAGTCTCGGAGTTGTTGTAAGGCTCAAACAAGTTACTTTGTGAAGAGGTGATTTATAACTTATAAAGCATTAAAAATATAAGGCCCTATTTTTATTAACACTAGATGGGTTTAGATTTTTCTCTATTTTACAAATTGCTTTAAGATGTTAATCTTATGAAAGATGAACTTAAGCTAGTTAGCCTAGCTTTTACATCTGTTTATTTATTGTGAGGCAAGTGATGTTCTGTAAAAGAGATTTAGGGTCACTGCATTTTATAAAGGTGAGAACACATTGTAGAATCATCACAATATTAAACAACCATATAAAATATTTGGAAGTATCTACTGGAATACATTGCTGTGTCTCTGAAACACCCCTTACCATACTTTGAATAATTAATAGATGTTTTAGAAAAAATCCTGACAGTAATGTGAGGCTCCTTTATGTCTTTCAGAGCCTTTGGAGTTCCTGGGGTTAAATGAATGCAATTCTAAAGAAGTATTAGAAAAAGGAACTCATGCAGTTTTCAGTAAGTCATCACTTTGTAGGTGAGAATATTTCATTTTTGTCCCAAGGAAAGGTTAATAGGAATATGGTGTGCAGAAAAAGAAAAAGCAGCAGTGACCAGCCATGCACTTATTCATGATACCACATGTGAGTGCAAGTTCACTGGATGAGTTATCTTCTCAGGAAAGGTTTTTCACTTCTAGGAATGAGGATGACATTGAAGCTTAACGGAAAAGATCTATTTGACTTTATCTGATGAAAAATCTTCCTTCTCACCCTCCACAAATAGGTATCAATTATATATTAGTGCAAATACCATTATTTAGTTATTGCTAAGCTGCAAGTAATAAGAAATTTGACCAATGTAGTAGAGAAGGAAGGGATTCCAAAAGAAGAAGCAGCCCTTCCTAAAGGGTTAAAAGTGACCAGAGTGAATGCAGAAAAGCTGGAAACCTCAAGCAAGTCACAATTTAATTTAATTATGCACCTTCACCATGGAGAAGATGAAGTGCTGTAAGAACTGTCAATGGCCATGCATTTTAAATCCCTGCCTTTTGACTATGAAGTATTATAGTATTATCCCAGTGTTATAGATGAGGCAACTTAACTAAGAAGTGGTTGGAGTCCCAAGTTCACAAATTAAGTGATGGAATGTAAAGTGATGAAGAAATCAGCCTATGGATGTTTAGAGAGAATCTGAATTCAGTAGTTGGAGATATGCTGTGAAGTGTCAACTAAGGCAATTAAGGATTTCCTGCCCTGGGCAAGCAATGCCCACCTCCTAGATCCTGATGTTCTACCGGACACATACCATGAGCTCTACACATGTATGTTATTGGCTCCCTTTAAAACAGTCTTTTGAAGTTTTGCTTCCTTATGACCTACATAGTTCCAACCTCTTTTCTCCTGCTGAGTATTCAGAATATCCTCTCCTGGTCTGAGTCTCAGAACAGATCCCCTCTACTGCTGACCACAGGACCAGTCTCCGGCCATCTTTCTGTGCGAAGTGAAACCTGTGATTTTGGTGTGTTAAGGATTGGTGTGTGGTGGGTCCAAGCCTGTGGCTGGAACAGTCGATCTCTTTTTCCTTCCTACAATGCAACTTCTTTTTTTTTTTTAAGATGACTGTATAATCTATTATTTTAATAGCTTTATTGAAATATGATTGATATAGAAACTGCACATATTTAATGCATACAATTTGATGAGTTTGGATATATGCATACCACACTGTGAAACCGTCACCACAGTCAAGGTGATAGACATATCCATCACCTCCAAAAGTTTCCTGTGCTCTCCCTCCTTTTTTTTGGTGATAAGGCTGCTTAACATGTGATCTGCCCTTTTTATATGCAATTTATTTTCTTAATAAACTTTTTATATTTTGGAGACTTATTATTATGGTAGTAGTAGGGTGTGTGGTAGGGAAGCTTTCTCTAATTCTGATTAGACCCTAGTTTTTGGAGTGTGCTATGGGCCTCTACCTAGGGGATGTGGCTTTTACAAGAGTTTCTGTCCCTTCTCTAGGGGTTGAGCTTTTTCACCCCACGCCCTCTAATCCTTCACCCTTGCAGTGGTTGTCCTGCAGTTTTTCTTTAAGTGACACAGGGAGGCTGTGGTAGACCAGAGTTCCCTTCACTCAGCTTGAATGAGATTTCCCTGATGCCAACTGTCAGTGTCAGACCTCTTGGAGATTAAGCCTTTTGTTGCCTAAGAGAAGAGTCTGGGTGGATTTCACAATGGCTAATCTTCCCTTCCACCAGCTAGGGTCCTGTGGCTAGGGGAGGAGCTTTCTTAGGATTTTGATTCTATGAGAGCCTGGTGGATTCCTGTAAGAAAAACCTTTAAAAATGTAGGCCCTTCCCCATGACTTCAGCTCCCAGGATCTTCTCAGTCTCATGATAGCCTATACCCAGCTTCTAGCAAGTCATCAAATTTTCTAGTTTAATGTACCTTCCAGTTTATATGGCATCTGCCCAGCGGCTTTGGCTCCAGATAAGTAAATGACAGAGTTATCTCCCTGGAAAAGCTCACGTCTCTAGATTTTAGGATGGTAATTTGATGTGCAATCTCAGTTCTCTGATCTGTCCAAGAAAAGTTGTTGATAATCAGCTTGGCTATTTCTTATTGTAAGGATGGGAATGATGATTCCAAGCTCTTTATATGTCTGAGCTGAAACCAAAGTTCCCGTGATACCGTTTTAATAAATGATGTCATGTTATTTTAAAATTGTCAGTGGTTCCTTGTCTAATTCAGATTCTACTGTTCTCTAAGATTCAAACATTCAGTATTCCAAACATCCACATTTGTTTATCAACGTTTGTATATATATCCACATTTGTATATAACATCCACAAAATATTTACCTCAGTCATCAGATTAGTTATTATTAAGTTGAAAAGTGAAACAGATTTAGAGATTATTTCTCCCATCCCTTTCATGTTAGAGACTTTCAGATTGATTTAGGCTGTATGACCCACTAAAGGTCATTCAGAGTTCATGACATAGCTGAAAGTCTGACTTACTTCCTGGTCTACTAATGGTAGGGAAGACTAAAAAACACATTACCTACCATTTCCATTTATCCCCAGAAGTTGTCATTTTAAACAAAATTATGTTTAGCTCTCTTATCAGCCTTCTATTGTACATAGTAATTATTTTAATAATGATGTCTTACATTCATATGAAAACACTTTTATATATGCTGTAATTTTTTATCCTTTTATAATCCAGCCATAAAGAATTATTATTTCCAATGAATTTTGAATTCCTCTTGGAATTCAAAAAAGGTAAATGATTTGTCCAAGCACGTGAGGCTGAAACAGAGGAAAGCATTAGGACTAAAACTCAGTTTTCAGAGTTAAACCTCATAAAGACTCTTCAACACTTGAGAAACCAGCTGCCATTAGCATGATGCTGACAATTTGATGTAACTGCCTGCGCTATTCTTAGTACAAAAGAATGCACACCTGCTTCTCAGCTTTATAAGGTGTCCTTCCCAGGGCAGCCTCCTGCAGAAAGTGAGTGCTCAAAAATGTTTCCCATTGATCAACTGTGCCCTTCACATGCAGTTACTTTTAAAAGCTGCAACTGCTAAAAACAATAGGAGCAAGCAAGAATGTATTTTGTAATATTTAGTATCATTGGACTTTTTAAGAGTAGTAGGCAAATATTTATTGGAATTAACTATGTGTACTAAGTTTTATGTTACCCAGTTTGGACATAATTACATTTCCTTTTTTGCTCACCTAACACATCATTTGTTCTTCTACTACAAATTTGTCATCTCTGTTTTGAATTGTGGTTAATTGTGGACATAGTTACTTTCCAGGACTGGAGACACTTTAAGGAAAGGTATCGTGTCATATTCATAGGGATTAATAAAGTGACTTACTCAGCATGGATATTCACTAGTGCTGTGGCTTTGGGGAAAATGTGTTAATTTGTATTATATTTAATAGATGCTATTAAGTTTTAATTCTCAAAAAGCTGCTTCTGACAGTGTAAGACCCTTTCAGCATTAAATGCTTTAGTTAATTTCTGCCCAGGTAAATTCTGGTACAGTAGGGGAAAAAAAGTACAGAAATCTTGAAAGTTTCATTTCCTGCATATTTAGCTCAAAGACTTAAGGGAGTTAGGGTAAACTCACCAATGCACATATTCAAAGAACTCTGGCTTTTCTCCATTCTGTTTCAGATTTTTTTTTCTCCAGCTCACACTATCGCTTCCCTTATCAGCTGTCATCTGGTAAAACCCTGCAACTAAATAGTCTTATTAATCTTATTCCTCCCCTTTTCCCCCAGAAAATATGTGACCACTTTAACTTCATGCTTCACCTGTAGCCCTGGCATGGAGTGGGATATTGTAGAACTGAGGTTTTCATATTAATTCAGTGGGGAAGAGCACCTGGAAATCACAACGCTATCTGCAGAACACCATGGAATATTCTTGTACTAAATTCCATTAGAGGAATTTAAATAGTTTCACTTTCTTAAAATATTACTTTGCACACGTAGAACATATAAGAAGTGTTATTATATATATTTAAGAAATATTTTTTCAAAGTTTTGCCATTAATATGCATTCATTACTTGTTTATTCAGTTTTTTTCACCCACCTTTATACTATGTTGCATATCCTGACCAAACTATATAAGGGAGCATAAGTACCTGGATTGCCCCTTCTAATAGTCATCCAAGTCTACTCATTTTAGGAATCTTTATGTAGGAAAACTTACAA
>NW_020175290.1:738453-779815 GCF_003031525.2 Neophocaena asiaeorientalis asiaeorientalis
CGGTACGCAAACCTCTCACTGTTGTGGCTTCTCCCTTTGTGGAGCACAGGCTCCGGACGCGCAGGCCCAGCGGCCATGGCTCACGGGCCCAGCCGCTCTGCGGCATGTGGGATCCTCCCGGACTGGGGCACGAACCTGTTTCCCCTGCATCGGCAGGTGGACTCTCAACCACTGCGCCACCAGGGAAGCCCTACAACAGTTTTTTAACTCAATATTTATTTATTTAGCCCTTGAGGGTAAGTTTTTATACACACACACACAACTATACAACTTTACATGAATGTGAATGGTATATATTATTATACGGATTTTTAGTGCATTCTTTTTTCTTTTGATTTTTTGTTTGCTACTCATTTTCTTCTCTTATTTTTCTTACCCCCATTCTATTCTCCCAGGAAAGTAACCCATGTTAACAACTTTGAGTCCTTTATTTTTCTCCACGTTAACCTTAGTATATATTAGATTAGTATATATACTGCTGTAGGATATATTAGATTAGTATATATACTGCTATAGGAATTCTGTTTCATTGCTTTAGAAAATTAGGATCATACTGTGTGCAAAGTTTTCTGCATCTTGCATTTCTCACTCACTATCATTTACTTTGTAGAGCACCCTCCATGCCAACTAGTCCAACTATAATTCATTATTTTAAAATATTTTAATCTGTGCATGTAGTGCATGGTGTGGATGTACCACAGTTCCTCAATTCATGTCATTCAGTTTGTTTTCAACATTAAAATAAACATTATATTGAGTTAGCCAAAAGTCAATTTGGGTTTTTCCGTAACATCTTATGGAAAAACCCAAACGAACTTTTTGGCCAACCCAATATATGTATATATACAATCTTTTATATCCTAAAAATAGGGCTTTTATTTTTATGGGGGAGATTTCCAGAAGTGGGATTGCTGGGCCAAAGTTCATGTGAATTTTAACTTTTAATATATTGTTATGGGTTGAATTGTGTCCCCTAAAAAAATATGTTGAAGTCATAACCTGTCTTTGCAGATATAATCAAAATAAGATGAGGTCATACTTGAATTAGGGCAGGCCATATTTCAATGACTGCTGTTCTTATAGGAAAAGGGATATGTGAACACAGACACAGAGAGGAGAAAGCCTTGTGAAGATTAAGGCGGAAATTGGACTGATCCATCTACAAGCCAAAGAACATCAAGGATTGCCAGCAGCCACCAGAAGTAAGGAGGTCTTATGAGAGAGCACGGCCCTGCCAATACCTTGATTTCAAACTCGTCCCCTCCAGAACTGTGAGACAATACATTTCTGTTGTTTTAAGTCTGTTTATATCGTTTGTGGGACTTTGTTTTAGGAGACCTAGGCAACTAACACAGAGATGTTGTAAGAGTAGTTTCCCTAAAGACAGATGCTCTTATTTCCTAATTTATAGTGGCAGTTGTTTCAGTGACTAGCATTTAGTATATATTTGTTTTGGTTTTTGGTAAGAAGTCTACCATAAGTAGTTTCCTTTTATTCCTGTTTTATGTGGTACTTTTATTAATAAGGCTCTGAGTTTTATCAAATGGTTATTTAGCATTTATGGATATTATCATGAGGCTTTCCTACTTTACTTTTTAATAGGTTGGATTTTGTTGATATATTTTACAATAATTGACCCATCCTTGCATTCCTAGAATAAACCCTACTGGGGCATAATGTGCTCTTCTTCTGACTTTATTTCCTAATATTTTATTTTGAATGTTTCATCTCTGTCCATAAGTGATGTTGGGCTATACTTTTAATGGTTATTATCAGGTTTAACATTAAAGCCTTGTTGGCTTTATAAAATACATTAGAGAGCTTTTCATCTTTTTTCTATTCGTCCGGCATACTTTAGATTAAATTGATATTAACTTTTCCCCTCTTAATGTCATATAGAACTCACCTATAAGCCACTCTAGTTCTTTTTCTTTTTGATTTTTTAAATTGAAGTGTAGTTGATTTACAATGTTGTGTTAATTACTGCTGTACAGCAAAGTGATTTACTTATACATATATATATTCTTTTTTAAATATTCTTTTCCATTATGGTTTATTATAGGATATTGAATATAGTTCCTTGTGCTATACAGTAGGACCTTGTTGTTTATCCATCCTATATATAAAAGCTTACATCTGCTAACCCCAACCTCCCACTCCATCCCTCCCCCAACACCCTCTCCCTTGGCAACCACCACTCTGTTCTCTATGTCTGTCATTCTGTTTCCTTTTCATAGATAGGTTCATTGTGTCACATTTTAGATTCTACATAAAAGTGATATCATATGGCATTTGTCTTTCTCTTTCTGACTTACTTCACTTAGCATGATAATCTCTAGTTGCATCCATGTTGTTGCAAATGGCATTATTTCATTCTTTTTTATGGCTGAGTAGTATTCCACTGTATATATGTACCACATCTTTATCCTTTCATCTGTTGATGGACAGTTGGGTTGTTTCCATGTCTTGGCTATTGTGAATAGGGCTGCTATGAACATAGGGATGCATGTATCTTTTTGAATTATAGTTTTGTCTGGATACATGCCCAGGAGTTGGATTGCTTGGTCATATGGTAATTCTATTTTTAGTTTTTTGAGGAACCTCCATACTGTTTTCCACAGTGGCTGCACCAACTTACATTCCCACCAACAGTGTAGGAGGGTTCCCTTTTTGTTATTTGTAGACTTTTTAAAAAAATTATTTTATTTATTTGTTTATTTTTGGCTGCATTGGGTCTTCGTTGCTGCGCATGGGCTTTCTCTAGTTGTGACGAGCGGGGGCTACTCTTTGTTGCGGTGAGCAGCAACATTGACTGTGAGCAGAGTGATGATGTAAGAAGCTCTACAGCTCTTAACATAGAGAGGATTTCTCCATCTGAGCAGAATAATGGCATTTATTATGTAACAGCATTACATACCCACCAAAAAGCACTAGAATTGGGCATTTGTGTTTTGAAATTCAGTGCTCAGTTTGTTGTAGGCTACATTGGTGCAAGCCAGCAAACACATATGATGCCAAAAGTTAATGGGAAAAAATCACATGGATTTAAAATATTGAGAAAATATTGATTAACATTTTTTATAATTAGTCGTGAAACTCCTCATTCCAGCTTATAGGAGCCTACATTGAAATCTGTGTGTGTGGGTGTGTAACGTGGCTCTATGTGGGTAAGTGCAGACTGTTTAAAATATATAAGCAGATATATTTTGTTCAATATATGTATATCAAGGAAGTAAATCAGTCAGTTATGTGGCTGTTGTGGATACAGTAGTTGAAGATGGGTAAGGGAGCCCAAATTTGGTATGAGGGGAGTGGAGTATTTTTAGTAATTTGACTTTTTTTTCCCTAAACTGCCTACCTATCCCAAAATATTCTCAACGGTAATTTACGGAAGTATCAGAAAAACTTGATAGCTTAACAAATTGACATCAACATGATTCTTTAACTCTGTTATTATTATTTTATTTAATTTTAAAATTTAAGCCCCTAACTCATCAACATTAAGCTATGTGGTCCAATTATTCTGTGGGCAGTGATCAGATGGTCTTTTGTCTACAGCATTTATTTGGACTGAAAGGAAAATTTACAATACACATGAAAGCATTTTGCCTACATCCTTTTGAAAGCTCATTATTAAAGTTTGGCTGTCTATTCCTCACCCTCGTCCTGGAATTTAATGGTTTAATTATGTCACTGATCAATTAAATCTGTATTAATATTCTTTTCAAGAATCCCTAGAATCCTCAACAATGCTAAAAGGACAAGCGAGACTGATAGGACAAAGGTGTTGTATACTGACCCCAGGAAACACAGTATTTGCATTTTGTATTAAGCATTTCAAAGGGAAAAAAATAAAGCCAATGCCTTTAATTATCTAAACTAGATGGGTATAGATGATAAGCCAAATGGAGAATGGGATCTGTAATCCCTACCAAAACGTTGGATGATGTAAAAAAATGAGATTCTCAGGCTAAGCATATTGTCGAAAGAACACACGTTTATTACCTCTTTGCAGCCAATTTAATAGAAGCATTCTGATTGAAAAAAAAAAACAGAAAAGTTACAGTAATAATTACGTATACAAATGCTCCTCCTAGAAGCTTCACAGGTCATGCAAATTCCAATGTAAGACAAATTGATAAACATCATGTCTGGCATTTGAGGCACATTTAAATTTCTAAGAGGAAAAATGAGTTGGATAAATTATTTCAAAACACTCCATTTGTCCCTAAAGCAGCAGTTTTATTTCATGAATAGTGTGGATGAGCCTTGGAGACACAACAGAGCTATCTTCATTGACAGATTTGCTTGAAATTTGATGTTTACAATCATGCTCAAATTTGGGCTCCTTCAAATAAAAGAGAAAGGAGTCAAGAGGAGGGAACTGGAAGAAAGTTTTGGAGTGAAATACAGTGGATTTAGAGCCTAGGGATTGGTAAATACAATTAATCTCAAGGCCAAGAAGTTCTTTCAGAGTATACTATGTATGGCATGTACCAAACTAGAAATTGGAGAATCAAATGTAATGTCCTCTGTGTGCCCTGTCTGTTCTTTGAAACCAGAGCTATAAAACTATTGAACTGCTACATCAGGAGGAGAGCAGGGAGGTACAGCACGATTGAGAATCCTCCCAAGGGCAGTTCACAATTGGCCTTCAGATTTTTCTCCAGGTACATATCTTCCTGCAGGATGTGGTCATATCTTTGTGTCTGTGGTTTTTGAGTTTTAATTTTATTTAACATGATCTGAAATGGCTTTAATAATAATTCTGGTCCATGTTCTTCTAAAAAATCTGGATGGAACCTAGTAAGAGTGATGAAGGACATGTTATAATTGCAAGTCAGCAAATATTTAGTAATCACTTGTAATGAAGAGGAAGGAGGTAAAAATCTAATATTTATGGAGTGTCTAATTCATGCTGGGCTTTTCCAAAGGAATTCTACAATATACCATATCAATTACTCCTCACAGCAACCCGTGGAGACCTGTATACGGGTCCTCATTTTAACAGTTGAGAAAAATGAGGTTTAGAGTCACAGGCTGAGAAGCAGGAACCACTTCTAGTGTGATATAATATAAGCACTTCCCCCAGCCCTCCTCAATGAATGTGTAGACTGATTGGAGAGAAGAGACACATGTATTTGAAATAAGAAATTATCTATGTCAGAGGGGACATTTTACTACAGGGAGTGCTTGACATATCATCTTGGCATGTCATATGGTCATTATATTGTATTTGGGAGAAACGGGAGTTCACAAAGAACTGTTCTGGTGTTCAGGAAAGATACAGTGGGCAAAGGTGGAATTCAGACTCAACAAAATGTCCTTGAAAGCTTAGTAGAATTAACATTGCCGGTAGTGGAACGTTCACGTCCAAAGGTCAATAGGTGGATAATCAAAGGCGAGTTAGGCGGGAAATAGTTGACCAGTGTGATTGTGAGGGTTTAGTGGGAGGAAAAGCTAACAGTAAAGTTAAATTTAGTCTATAGATGTTATATTTCAGCTTGTGTTACACTTTTGTTTAGTATCTGTATAGTGTTTTTAGAAGAATCAACTGAAGTATTCTATTAATCTGACGCGGAGAAACAGAGAGGAAGAAGGATCATGGACATGAGAGAGGAGACAGTGTGGGTGATGACAATAAAAATTTTGTAAACCAGATATTTTTTGGGGGGAGATTTAAGATTTGGAAATGTTTTTGTATTATACATCTAATTAAAACTATCCTATTGGGGCTTCCCCGGTGGCTCAGTGGTTGAGAGCCCACCTGCCAATGCAGGGGACATGGGTTTGAGCCCTGGTCTGGGAAGATCCCACATGCCGCAGAGCAACTAAGCCCGTGTGCCACAGCTGCTGAGCCTGTGAGCCACAACTACTGAGCCCACGCACCACAACTACTAAAGCCTGCACACCTAGAGCCCGTGTTCCGCAACAAGAGAAGCCACCGCAATGAGAAGCCCACACACCACAACAAACAGTAGGCCTCACTTGCCGCAACTAGAGAAAGCCCACAAGCAGCAATGAAGACCCAACGCAGCCAAAAAATAATAATAATAAATAAAGTAAAGAAATTTATATTAAAAAAACTCTCCTATTTTACCTCGTGGATTAGTTTCATGTTACCACTCTCGCAAATTACCATAAACCTGGTATCTTTTTTTTTTTTAAACCTGGTATCTTAAAACAACACAAATTTATAATCTTACATTTCTGAAGGTTAGAAGTTCAAAATGATTCTCATCAAGCTAAATTCAAGGTGTTGGCAGAGGTGGGTTCCTTCTGTGAGATCTAAGAGATAATTCATTTCCTTGTCTTTTCTAAAGGCTGCCTGTATTCCCTGGCTCATGGCCTCCTACCAACAATCCCACGCTGACCTCCACTTCCCTAATCACATTTTCTTTTCTGACTGACTCTCCTGCCTCACTAGTTCCCTTATTAGGGCCCCTGTGGTTACATTGGGCCCTCCCAGATAACCTAGGATGATCCCCCCATCTCAAGACCCTTAGTCACATCTGCAAATCCTTTTTGCCATGGAAGGCAACATATTCACAGGTTCCTGGGATTAGGACATCTTTGGGTGGCCGTTATTGTTCCTACCATGCCAACACATGGCAAGAATACTTACCGCTGCTTTAGATCCATCCATCCATCCATTCTAAATTGGGAAATACAACATATACATTGATGTGATTTAACTGTGCAGTTGAGTGTCTTGACTGTGTCACTTTCACCATCCATTAAACCCTCTGACCTCAACACTATCATTTGAAAACTGAGGTATTTTACCCATCTCTAAGTTCTGTTGTAGAAATTAGCGAAATAGTGTAGAGGAAAATATATAGAGCAGTACCTATTACAAGCTATTAACTAAAGTAGTAATATAATAATAATATTAATAGCATTCTGTGATAAGTGCTAAAAATTTTAGTAAATACTAGTTGTACTGAAGTGTATAGTATAGACACACAGCTAGATTGAACAATTGTTATTAACTTAAAGAGAATTACTTTGAAATACAATAAAACCATTGTTGAGAATAATAGGGTTTCTTTCTTTATTCAGGTTTTTTTTTTTTTTTTTTTTTTTTTGGGATGTCCCCTGCATCGGCAGGCAGACTCTCAATCACTGCACCACCAGGGAAGCCCTATTCAGGTTTCTTATCAGTTGTGTCTCAACTTCATGTGAAGGTTCTAACTTTCTTTTTAGTATTTTCATGACAGAGAGTGAGTTAGGTGGACCCAGATATTTCCAGCGTTACATTAAATCGTGGAAAATTTTATATTGATTCTGGCATTTGTATGCTCAATGTCAATCTTCTAAGGGTGCCTTTTGGGTGAGTACAGTTTGCTTTTAGCTTGGGCTGATCCTCTTAAAATTATACCATATCAGTGGGGAAGATGTTTGGTAGCTTAGACATATCCTAAGGTTTACCTTCAGTGACAGCCATAAGACTCTTACAGCATGATTCATACTCATAAATACTTTTTTCTTTTTAATTAACTTTTATTGTATAATTGATATATAACATTTTATAGTTTCAGGTGTACAACATAATGATTCAATATTTGTATATATTGTGAAATGATCACCACAATAATTCTAGTTAACATTTATCACCATACATGTTACAATCTTTTAAAATAAATCCTGAATATCTTAAAAAATTCTAATATAATTCCCACCAAATAGTTCTAAGATTCTTTAGATTTCTTTGATTTCAAGGCATTTGGTAATGGGAAATAAATGCCATCTCCACATGTCATCTGCTGCATCCATTATGTGAATAAATAACCACTCTCTCTTATATTCCTGAATATTCTTTTAAACTTAAAGCTTTTAGTTCAACCATCGAATGGTTGACCAATGATTCTCATCTGTGGCTGCACATCGAATCTTCCAGAACCACACCAGGATCCCATTTAAGGCCAGTTCAGTCAGACTGTGTGAGCTCCTTAGGTGATTCTAACGTGCAGCCAAGGTTGAGAATGCCTAGGTAACTAGATGAGTATCATGACACTTTGTGTACACACACATGTACGCGTGTACTCGCATGCTTCTTCTAGCTGCAAGTTTCAAGGTAAGAAATTGAGTGGAATTTTGCAGGGGGAATGAACAGGTGTGAAAAAAAGTCAAGATGTTAGAAGAAGACATTATGCTAAGTGAAGTAAGCCAGACACTGCATGATTTCACTTATACATGGAATCTAAAAAAGTCAACTCATAAAAGCAGAGAGTGGAATGGTGTTGTCAAGGGATTGAGGGACGGGGGAAATGGGGAGATGTTGCTCAAAGGGTACAAAGTTTCAGTTATATGCAGGATGAATATGTTCTGGAGATGTAAAGCATGGTGACTATAGATAATAATATTGTACTGTATAATTGAAATTTGCTGAGAGTAGATTTTTCCAGCTTTGTGGAGATATAATTGACATACGACATTGTATAAGTTTAAGGTATAAAATGTGTTAGTATGATACACTCATATATTGTAAAATGGTTACCACTGTGGGGTTAGTTGACATCCCCATCATATCATATAATTACCATTTCTTTTTTCTAGTGAGAACATTTAAGATCTACTGAGTTAGCAACTTTGAAATATAGAATGAAGTATTATTAGCTACAATCACTGTGCTGTACATCAGATCCCCAGAACTTATTTATCTTATAACTGTAAGTTTGTATCCTTTGACCAACATCTCCCCATTTTTCCTACTGCACCCCAGCAACTGGTAACCACCACTCTACAAGAGAGTAGATCTTAAGTGTTCTTACACACACACACACACACACACACACACACATACACTCACACATATATACCTGTACACACACAGAAGTAACTATGTGAGGTGATGGATGTTAATTAGCTTGGTTGTGGTGAGTTGACAATGTGTATGTATATCAAAACATCATGCTGTACACCTTAAATATATACAACTTTTATTTGTCAATTATACCACAATAATACTGGAAAAAAATTAAAAATAAATTACATTATATGCCTAGAAAAAGGTGCTAGAAGTGGCAGAACACAGCCTTTGATGTGCAGGGCTGATGAAGTGACTGCAGGAATAAATGATGACTTTCATTTTCATGGCTGTGGTACCATTACTAGGTTGAGGAACACAAAATAGGAAAAGGATTTTCTGAAAAACAGTGAGCTCTCTTTGAGATGGTAAGTTTGAGGCTTCTCTAGGATATCTAGGTAGGAATGTTCATTAGGCAGCTTATGTACTAGGATGGAGCTCAAGAGAGCTCTGAGCTAATAATAGGCATTTGAGAGTCACCATGAGCATGGATGAGATTGGATAGGGAATGTGTGTATAGTGAAAAATAGAGCCAAGAACAGAACAATTTGTCTAATGACACTTTAGTAGACTGAGCTAGTGAGACCTGCAAAGGGAACTGGAAAGATATGATCAGAGAGGTAGAAAGAAAATCAGGAGATACAGTTTTTAAGGAGGTTTCAAGTGGTGGGTTGACTTGAGGGTTATTACAGTTTTAGGTGTGGCAAGGTCCACTTTGAGGCTATAATAGACTAGTGGTTGAGTACCCAGGAAATCAAGAAGCTTGGCAAATAGGAAATTGGATAGGAGATCCATATGGATATAGAAGCCCTCTAGGCTGATGCTGGAGCTTGGCATAGAAAACAGAACTACTACTTAGGTTCTGAAGTCCATACCAGTTCAGAGAGAATGATAGAGGCCTATTTAGCTGTATCAGAAGACATTTTCGTGCATTAAAGTGGTGCATATTTCCCTTGGGGTTGTTACAAACCTGTCAGTATTTATTTTACATTGGAGATAATGAAAACGAATTTTCTCTTGGGGAGAACTATTGATATAAACACAAGAGGAGCAAGATTGTCTAGCCATTGGACAACATCCTTGTAGTTCTCCAAACTTATCATATAGTTGCACACCTTTGTACCTCCAGACATACTGTTCCTTCTCTGTTCCTACTATTATTCCTTGTCCAGGTTTATTTATTGACTAATTTTTTGTTTATAGCTTTTATTAAATTTTAAGATAAAATTTACATATAATGATGTTCAAAAATATTAAACATACACTTGAGTTTTTGACAAATGTATGCATCTATGTAACCCAAATCCCTATCAAGATATAGAATATTATCATCACTGCATAAAGTACCCTCATACTCCTTCCCAGTCAAACCCTACACATACACCCCAGAGGAAACCACTGTTCTGATCTTTTTACCACCGCAAATTAGTTTTGCCTCTTCTGAAAATTAATACCATGAATAAATCCATTATTTTATGAATAGACACTGGGGCAATTTCTAGTTTGGGGTTCTTACAAATAAAGCTGCTATGAACTTCATGTAAAAGTGTTTTGGTGGATATTTGTTTTCACTTAACTCAGGTAAATAGCTAGGAGCGGAACTGCTGGGTCAGAGAGTAGGTGAGTGTTTAGTTTCATAAGCAACTGCCAGAGCCTTTACCAAAGTAGTTGTACCATTTTGTGCTGTCATCAACAATGAGAGTTGTTAGCTTCTCCACATCCTTGCCAGTACTTGGTGTTGTCAGTCTTATTAATTGTAAACATTATGGTGGGTAACTCCTTGGGGTTTTAATTTGCATTTTTGGAAGACTAATGATGTTGAGCATCTTTTTATGTGTTTACTGGCCATTCATTGGGTTGTCTTTTTACTATTGAGTTGGAGGAGTTCTTTTTATACCCTGGTTACGAGTTCTTACCTGATACATGTTTTGGGAATACTATCTCCCAGTCTGTGGCTTACCTATTTTAAAATTTTTTGATATTTTTATTTAATGAAATTTTTATTTTAAAATGTATAAAATATGTTTATTTAAAAAATTGTATTGTAAAAACACTTAACATGAGATCTACCTTCTTAACAAATTTTGAAGTGTGCAATACATTATTTGTTGGCTGTAGGTATAATGTGGTGCAGCATTAGTGCTCATTCATTTTGCTTCACTGAAACTATGCCCATTGGCTTGCTAGTTCTTGAAAATCAAATTGAAGTGTCAACTCCACAGAGAAGACCTCATGCCCTTGTTCAAGAAGCCTTTCTTTCTATCATTGCTTCTTTGTTGTAGTACTTATCACATGTTATTGTAATTGTTGATTCCTTGAGTATTTCCACTATTAGATGGAAAAATTGTTGAAAACAGAAGCATGTCTTGTTCTAATCTGTATTTCTTATATCAGGCATGGAGTTGGACTCATAGTCAACAATCAAAAATTTGAATAATAGAATTTGTGTCCTCTAATTTCTTGTTTTGTCTCTATGGTGTACCAGTATACACAAAATGTAAATCTAGAATATCATTTCTAATGTAAAAATCAAGATACTCTTACATATATAGCCAAGTGTGTACCATCCTCTTCAAGACTCATTCTCTTAAAAGACTATTTCCTATTCCTCTGGTGAAAATATTCTTCAGGGTTCTCTTTGGTTTTGCAGAACTGTCTTCAAATTGAAGCAGTAAACTGTTGTTTATTCTTTTTCTTTTTGAGGTATAATTGATAAACAGTTGTTTATTCTAAGCAGTATGTAATTGGATCTTTGTTTTTCATCCAGTCTGAGACTCTTATTTGGAGAAGAATGGTGATGCCAGAGCATCAGATAGGCAGCAGGAGAATTTGTTTTAGGAATAGAATTTCAATTTTCTGAAGACCACATTACCCCTCTTTCTCCAACCCCTTCTTCAAGTAGAGCATCTTAGCTTTGATCTGTGTGTTTTACATACCAGGCTTCTGACTACCTTTCATTTAAAGAAAAGCTACCCCAGCAAAAGAAATTGTATAACAGGATACATGTGTTTCTGTCCTCCCTTCTCTTCCTTGGCTTGGTTTTGCATCTAAGAAGATACTCTGAGGCTTTTAGGCATTGAGGGTGCTGGGATGGGGAAGATGGAGGGTCTTGACTCTTTTCAGCAAGGGAGATTGGTTTTGTGTATCTCTGTGTCCTGTGCCAGGATCAGACATGGACATAATGCAGAGCCTTTTCAGATCTTTATAGCCATTTTTAATGCTATTGATCTGGAGGTAGAAGTTTCAAATCCCTGGATGCTCCTTCTCAATCCAACCCACAGTTAGTGGATATTCCTTCCAGGTTTAGACTGTCTTTTTCTCATCCTTCATTTCCATTGCTATTTCAAAAGTTAGCCTTTCATATTGCTTCACTTTAATGATGTTTTTATATGTTTTACTACAAAAAAAGTGCTCATTGCAGAAAAAGAGAAAATAACTAAAAGAAGAAAATAATAAAAATTACATATCATCCTACCACAACTCAGAGGAACATTTGGGCTGTTATTATTTTAAATTTTTAATTACTTTAAATTCTTAATGTGTTTATATATATATATATATCAACTATATATGACTATCCAATAGCTTTTGATGTGTAATAAACTATCCCAAATGTTGTGACTTAAAACAACCACCGTGTATTTAGATCATGTATTATAGTCAGCTCCAGCTGCTATTACAATACCACAGATTCAGTGGCTTAAAAAACTAAACTTATTTTCTCACAGTTCTGGAGGCTGAAAGTGTGAAATCAAGATACCAGCATGGGGGTTTCTGGTGAGAGCTATCTTCTTGGCTTGTAGGTGGCTGCCTTCTACCTGTTTACTCTAGTGGCCCTTTCTTGATGTATGTGTGTGCGTGTGTGCGCATGTGCGCACACACACACACACACACACACGAGTGTCAGAGAGAGAGATGTTTCACTGGTGTCTCTTCTTATAAGCTCTCTGATGTCTTTCTATTCGAAAGCCTTATGACCTCATTTAAACTTAATTACTTTGGTAAAGGCCCGATCTCTAAGTACAGCCACATTGGGGGTTAGGACTTCAACATAAGAATTTCAGGGGGATACAAACATTTGGTCCATAACAGATAATGATTTTGCAGGTTGGATATTTGAATTGGGTTCAGCTGTGTGGTTCTTTTGGGCTGAGCCAGGCTTGGCTGATTCCGTGTGTCTGTGCTCAACTGGCGGTGACTGGTGCTGGCTAGTATATGATGGCCTCGTCTGGCAAGGCTGGGATGACATAAGCCTCTCCCTATGTCTCTCATCATCTAGCATGCTAGCTCAGGCTGATTTACATGATGTTTGGAGAGCCCTAAGAGCAACAAGAGGGCAAGTCCCAATACACAAGAACTTGTCAAGTCTCTGCTTGAGTCATATTTGCTTCTGTTCCATTGGCCAAAGTAAGGCCACAGTCAGTATAGGAGGGAAATATCAAAGGTCTAGGATATAGGGAGGTGTGAACTGCAAATCATTCCACCACATATATGCAGTATGCATATATAATTTTTCCCAAAAACAGGGACAAACTTTACATACTGTCTTATAACATTTTTTTTTACTTAATAAAAATCATATCCTTCTATGTCTTTAACATTCTTCTGTAGTCACATTTTATTGCTTTATGGACAAAACATGGTTTTAAGGAGCGTTACGTAAACAGAAATTCAAAAAATATTCTGCCTAAATCATTAGACTGCATTGACTTCTAAAATGAGTATTTGGAAGGGAACAAAAGTCTTGGGATACATATGTTATATAACATTTCTTAAGGACCAGTCTCAGTCACTAAGCTAGTGCTAAGAGGATGCTTGTAATTGAGTAAGGTACTGGATCTGTGGAAGCTCATCTCACTTTAAGTGGTACTCTTCTTTTAGTAAATAGAAAGGCAAACATGTTCATACATTGCAGATGATAACATGAAGTGATTGTGTGCATAGGTCAGAACCAGGAGGAATAGAATATGAGATGAAGCACAGGCCATAGAAGTCATTCTTGACTATATGTATTTCTGTATTTCTCATACCTACATTTGATCTGTCAGCAAATTCTATTGGATATACCCTCAGAGTAGCTCAGCTTAGGCATGTTGGGATATCCTTGTCATCCTTACAACTTTGCCTAATACCACTGCTTCTGTAATGCCACTGATCCTCTCTCTTGAGCTACCTTCATTGTCTCACTGCCTGCCTATCAACAAGCCATACGTACTGGTTCCAAGGGCACTGTTACCAAATTGTACCCATTCTGCCCATGGCCCTTTAACAATAGATTCTTGTGCCTAACCTGCACACCATTGTGAACACAGGAAAGCTCTCCTCAGTGAGCTCCATGCTGACAACGACCCCCATGAAAAACAAAAGCCATTTCTCAGCTCTCATCTTATTTAGCAGTAGAATTTGCCACCGTTGGTCACAGTTTCCTTCTTGTCACAGTTTCTTCTCTTGGATTCCAGGTCAGTGTACTTTTATGAATTTCCTTCTACTTTTCTAACTACTGCTTTTTGGTTTCTTTTATGGGTTCTTTCCTTATTCCCAAGACATCTAAGTGTTAGAATGCCCTAGGGCCTTGTCCTTGAATCTCTTTTCTTTTCTATCTATGTTTAATTTTTAGGTGATAACATGAAATTTCATGACCTATGACTACTAAATTTATGCCACTAGCTTGTATTTCTCCCCGGAACTCCAAACTGGTGTATCCAATTGCTTAACGTGTCCAAACTTAGTATGTGTGGAACTGAACTTCTGATAGTTCTCCTAGTAAACAGAGACTGCTGTAGTCTCCTCACCATGGTTAATAGCAATGCCTGTCTTCTAATTGCTCAGACTACAGCCTTGCTGACTCCTCTATTTTGTTCATGTTCCACAACTAATCTGTCAGGAAATTCTGCTAGCTCTTCTAGTTTGGGGATATTAAAAATATTACACTGAATGAACTTGTTCATGTTGTACCTTATCATAAATTCCTAAAAAGAATAACACGAACAAATGCTCTAAGTTTATTTTACTGCTTTTGACAACTGCCTAATTGCATTTCATACATTCATTCATTCACTCAATAAATATTTGCTGAGAGCATGTGATGTCCAAGAAGCTCTTAACTGGCAGCAATAGAGTTGAGGCCTGAGCCTTTGTTATACTTACCTGCTTGTGTGGAAGACAGAAAGTCAACTAAATAATGACAAACTCTGGTAAAGGTTATAAAATAGACTAACAGAGACTGATAGAAAATATAACTAGGAGAATATTAATATTATAGAGTCATATTAAATACCTCATTATTCTGAAACTTGTCCACCTTGAGTATTAAAACTGTGTCTTTTGTTTATTCTTTGTTATTTTTAATTACAAAGAGAGATGAGAGATGAGAGATGAGGTTTGAGAGATGAAAGGAAAAAAAATAATACCCCGCAAATGTGGATACTTTGACATTCTTCACTCTCAGTTTTGGTAATCTAAGATTTAGCCCTAAATTCTAAAGTTTGAAAACTGATTAAATACAAAACAATACATATAACTTTATAAATACTGAGGCAACTATGAATGATCGGAGAAGAAACAGTGCTGCTATTCTTGGGACCATAAAATAAACATTTTCAAAAGATATGAATAAATATGAGAAGGAGACAGTTGAACTACAGGTGACATGTAAAAAACTACAGGTGACATGTAAAAATAAGTACTGAAATTGCTCATGCTTTAGTGAAAAGGCAGGATTCTCCAGCCACCATTGAACCTGTGAGTCTCAGCAGCAACCTCAGATCTTCATTATCTACAACTGCTCTGTATCTGATTTTAGAATGTGGAGGGAATTTATCACAGTCGAGCTAGGAAATGGAAATTTCTTAGGAGAAGACAGATCTAATTGGGTCTTCTCATGGGACATATGCTTTCACTGAGGTGACAACAACTACATCCCAAGGAATGAAAGCTAGTTGTGTTTTCTATTTCTTCTAACAGTGCAGGATTGAATTAGACTATCAGTCCACAAATTACACATTATGAATAAATCAATTTTTAAAAAGAGTCTTTTCTGGTTCTTAAAATTACATAAACAACTTTGCCTTTGCTATGGAAGTGATACCAGTTGGCTGAAAACATCCTTTTTGTCAGATGTGAAACCTATACTTGACAGTGACTCAGGGAAACCCTGGCTGCCCCTGCTACTCTTTCTCCCTTAGCTCAGTTTCAAGGGTGAATTCACAAGTGGGGATGGATTTGGTATAGTCAAAAGTCACTTGAACCAGATGGTTACAAGCAGGCCAAGTGTCCTGTGCCTGTTCCGCTCTTCATTTGGGTCTGAAATAAAAGGCTTGCTGGCTCAGTGCAAAACAAAACTTAATGAAAGGGAGGTCAAACACTCAGCCATGCCACCTGGCACCATTAAAAGAATCAGCTTGAGCAGACCATGTTCAGATGAACATTTTGAGTGTAAAATCAACAGAACTAAAAGAGAAAGAGAGAGAGGAAAAAATCCATGTCATGAAAGAGACAGTTAAAATAACCTCAGTAGAGGTTGACAGTGTTGTCCACCTGGGATTATAAATGCCAAAAGGATGACTCCTTCTCTTTACGTCCCTTTGGAGCAGGGCAAGACAGGGCAGAGGTAGATAAGGTCTTAGTAAATAATTTGAAAAACCCAAGGGTGAATGAGGAAAACTAATATTCTTGAGGTGTGCAAGTCCTTCAAGGCCTGGTGTGGCAGCCACGGTTCTGGATTCAAGTTGGAGTTTTAGCTGGTAGGGAAAATGCAGCACCAAATGATTGGAATTTTCTTTTTATAACTTTCAGGCTATTAATACATCACCATTCCTTTCCAAAGGCTATGTAGTTGCCTACATATCAAGTTGTAATAATCTGTGACTCCCCACTTGTCTCTTTAAGTAAGTCCATCAAACATTAAGTGGACTGCTTCCTTCTAGGGCAGAAAGAAGTATGTTTTGTGTCTAATTATGGGTAAGCAAAACTAGAATTTATATTATTTTAAACATTTTTCTGTGATTCAAGTTTGAGACTGGGGAGAAGAATCCAGGAAGCTAGATTCACTGGGATGCTTTGGGGCTGAATAAATGGGGTCAACTCAGAGAATGTGGATTAATACAAAACGATGCCCTCACTGATAACCTAAAGGCCAGATTGGAGACAGAACTCTCCAGTGGTTAAGGACATGATTAGGACATGACAATTTCTAGTAAGAGTTGGGGGAAAGTTTTTTCTGCTTTGTCTACAGAGGCATCATCTTCCTTTTCAAACTTCCTGAGAACCAGTGCATAATCTCCTCCCCGCAAATGATGGGTATCTCAGGTACAACTATTTTCTGTGTAATTTAAATTCCATATATTATATTTTTTATAATTATTTATATTTAGGGCTTTTGTTTCATGCCTAGAAAATGAAAGGCTTTATCTTTGTTAAGGATTAATAGATTTCTATGGTCCATTAAAAAAAGTTCATTTTGAAGCTCAGAGCAACCTTACTGGATAGAAGGGATTGAAAGGGAAAGTAAATGGCCTGGGTGGCTTGGAGGTGGTAAAAGGGCATTAGATGGAATAACTGGGAATCTACCATTTATGTCAAATTTTACATCTTTGTTTCTCTAGACCCCATTTTCTCATTCTGTTTTCCCTAGCAATAGACCATATTTAGCACAGAAAGTAGGTGCCATTATGCATCTAGTCTTTTGTTATGTGTGAAATTGAGGAGGTGAAGGATTATTTTCATACAGATAAATAGTACATGGAGAAAGGAAAATTAAAATAAAGAAAATGAAGCAACTAAAATTTAAAGCAGGGAAGAATTAAAGAAGGAAGATTGGCAGAACCTTCCCAAATACTTGAGTGCAAATTTTGGAATCATAGTTGTTATGCAGTAGTTGCTTTTACCTGTTAGAGCAGGGGACAGAATACGTGGAAGAAAGTTTGTGTCTCTTCAAGGAGAAGAATGAGTGCTCCCATTTTCATGTTTATTATGGCAGCTATTTCTGGTAATTCTAAAGCTATTAAATGCTATGAAACATAAACTAGTTCTAATACACTCAGTTTATGCAACAGCTGGGAAAGAAAATCAAAGCCACTCCGTTGGACCAGCTGAATCGTGAGAAAGGCATTTCATACCCCTCCAGCTGACGCAGCACACAGATCAAACTGCCAGCTGTATTTTAGGGAAAATATGTCACAACAGACAAATGTAAGTAAAGGACAAATCCACAAAAAGGATTTTCTGCATATGAATCACACTAGTAGGAAAACTTCAGAATGAGTAAGTAAAAAGTTAGGCATCATCCCCTCAATATTTAGAAAGCCGCTCATACCCACTGCAACCACCATGAGGTAAAATAAGTTTTTAGAATTATTTCTCATAGAAACAAAAATCATGAGACAGCATCTCCTAAATATATTCACCATTGGTCTCTTTGCTGACTTTAGATGTAAAATTCTCACAGAATTGTCAATAATGGAGTCCACATAAAAGCCAAAAACATAAAAGATAAGGGAAAAACCCATCAGGTATATATTTTTTGCATATAGCTAGTCAGGGATTACTACAACTTCACACTTTAGAAATGTGCTCAATATAAACAGTTGTCAAAATGATCTTGGCATATTTGCCAAGTGATGCATTGTATTGAGCCTGTCATGTGGCAAGCATTGTTATCTGTGAACCAAGTACCTTTATTTGTTCCATTCACATTGAGGAAGAATGGTCACGGAGTGCGTAAGTAGCTTTCCCAAAGTCACACAGTAAGTGGCAAAGCTTGACGTTTGAACCCAGACCATTGAGATTCGAAAGGCTGGATTCTTTGCTTCATTTTACTCTGCCTGGTGGTTGCCTAGTTTTACTTGAAATTTCCTGTGATGGAGAGATTGCTGGAGAGTTCCCAGTTCTCTAAGGCAGAGTGTTCAATCTTGAGCAGTTCAAAATATCATCCTGTCTCCTCTACTCATTGTTCATGGCAAGAAGTTTTGGAGCCATAGGGATCCAATCTATTCCCTCCTTTGGATGACAGTCATTCATACAACCTGATTCCATTTTGAATCTTCCCTTCTTGTTACTGAATCCTCCAACTGTTTCTCACATGACATGTATTGGGTCTCTTCAACTTTCTGGCTATTGAGAATGTTACATATTCTGTCTCTACAACTGTAAAATGGGGACCATAATATGTCTTACCACTCAGCTTTGTTGAAAAAAATTAATACTGAGTTAATATATGTAAAGCTCTTAGTACCTGGCACATAGCAAGTACTCAAAAATGTTTGTCATTAATATTATTATTGCTGGTATTATCATTGCCCTTAGGGCTATTGTGGTGATTAAAGTGTGATCACATAGGTAAAGCCTCTAGTACAGAGCATGGGGCAGTTTAATCACTTAATATATGTAAAGTTCCTCACCCTTTCTGTAAGCATCTAAGGTTTGGGTAGCCTTCATGACTCCTTTCATCCTTGTGAGAGTTTATTTTCTAATTTCTCACATTTGATGGTTTGTTGCTACAATAGACCAGTCAGAATTCCATCTCTGTATTAGCAATATATTTTTGTTATGTGTCTTCCTTTCTTAGACAAGTATGACCTCTGACTTTAGAATGACTGTCATTCCATTCTGTTACACGTTAACTGCAAAAAAAAAAAAAAATCAGCAATCTGCTGCAATGCCTTGATAAATGTGTCTTTCCATGGGGCCAGTCACAATGATTCTGGGATGTCTGAAGAATGTCCTTGAAGACAGTGGTAGACATTCTCCACACTCACTAGTGGGCTGGCACCAGGGTCTTGGCAATGAATGTCTGTCATGGTACAGATACTCTGGATTTTCATTTGGTTCCACAGCTGCAGCATTTCAAGGGATTCTTTCTCAGGATAAACATAATGATGTGAGCGTCCATGCTGTACAGTAACACATTTTACTGAGAATTTTCCTAATGCGGTTCTCTAAGCTACTTTTTCTTTTGCTTCGTTCATTGATTTGATTAACTGAATAATGCCTGAAACTATGTCATATATATATGCACAGACCTAATCAGTGTGGGAAAAGCAACAGCAAAAAACACAGGGCATCTGCCTTGTCTATTCAATAATTTCCATTAAGCATGTGCATGATAGGAAGGTAGGAACAGCTAAGTGTTGAGTAAGTGGTCTGGTAGTACCAGGTGTAAGGAGGCCTACATCATGGCTACTGTTAAGCATATAAATGCATTATAAATGGTCTTCATTCAAGTAGGTCATGGAAACTACGGCCATGTTTCCATGTTAGGAGAAGGGAGATTTCTATCATCCATTCTCAAAATAAAAATCCTCTTTATTTTACTGTTGCTCTTTCTGTAAAAAAAAAAAAAAGGAATTCAGTCACCATTTCATAATCATAAATGTATTTCTAAAGAGTAGGCAAAATGTAGTTTAAAATATTGAGCACACTGAGAGCATTTTCACAATGTTAATTAATATTGATTTTTGGTTCCTAAAGTATATATGACTGCAAAACTTTAATTCCTTAACATGGTTCATTATTTTCATAACTATATAAAAATTATTCAATCCTGGGTTCCATCTAATCCTTCAAAGCACAAGTACTTTCATCTACCACCATCAGGATTTTCTGACCACAGATGTTTTCACCCATGCTGTGAAAAACCTTGCCACATGATTTCTGAAGAATGAATGAAATGAAAATGATAAATACAGTCTGGCCTATGTGGATGAACCATATCATTCCTTGAAATTTATTTGGAGGTTGACACTTAGCTTTATCTTTAAAAGGCTTCTAAGTTATTGCCTTTCATATGCTGGACATAACATGAGATCTAGTTCTCTTGAATTCATTTCATGGCCTTTTCCTTCCTTTACTTATAGAGAATTCATAACTCATCTAGCTATACATTGTAGTTGCTTACTGCCTTGGTCATGCACCCTCATGCCCCCCACCAACCCCAAATTATCTCAGAACCTTTAGTTGAAAGCAAATAATGGTTTGGTAGAGTTATGTACTAAGGGTAGCCAGGATTTGTGTTAATGAGGACTGGTAAGACACTCAAAGACATTCAGACACAGACAAGACTGTCATGAAGGAAAAAGTTTGTTCCACTCACAGGTCCCTAGAAACACAAGGCAAAGGATGCCATGCCAGGCCACGTGGGGGAGCACCAGCGTCAGTCAGGAGGTAGAGTAAGAGGAAAACATGGTCACAAGCTTATATTGTGGTTTCTATGGGAAGGAACTGGTGAGACAGGATCAGCAAGTTTAGGATTAGGTAGTTTGAATAATTTCAGTGAGGTCTGTGGCATAGCCCTAGTTGTCTGGTACCTGGCTCTGGAGTAATTAGGGCAAGGGGAATAGTGGCCTGGAGTGCAAGACCCCAGTAAAAGAGGTGGCTGGAGGAACGGGCTCTGGGTTGGTTGGTTTGCATATGAAAGGCACATTTTCCAAGTGAATTGTTTGCTGTCTCTAGGAATTGGCTAACCCCAGGAGGGTCAGTTTCTCCAGGGTCAGCAAGGCCACAAGATGTCAAAGCATGAGAATATAAAAAATAAAAGTCATGATTAATGCAGGTTGGTGCCCATGGTGAGAGAGATACCTCGCCTGTATGACTGATTTATCTGTCATTACATGCCCAGTCAGAACTCAGAGCCTGACCCATAGGAACTGATAATAGATATATGGTGTATTCTAGGGCCTAGGCTGCACTACTTAGTAAGTTTTGCTTGCCTCTTGAAATTTATAAAAATATTTGGGAGGAAAATAAAAGATCAAGATAGAACCCTATTTTATTTATCTAATAATAACAGTAATCTGTAACACTTTTTTTGAGTGTAGCTCAGCTTCACTAATTCCCTACATATGTTTCCAATAATTGACGGACATGAATTTCAAATGGCACATAGAACTCAAGTGTCTCAGCCCTTTGATGAGCCCTAACCTCCTCCCCTGCCCTGCCTTGCTTTCTAAATCCATGAACTATTCCCTTTCAGCATCTGTGTATCTGTTTGTGCTCACTACTGGAGTGCTGAGGAGATCAAACACATCTGTCAGTCCAGCAGCAACCATTTATTGAGCACCTGGGGAGTACACAACCCACAGTGTGTATCTGAGTAGATAACAAAAACTAAGCTAAATTACTGTTGTTGAAATGAGTGGAAGCAACAGGCTCCTCTTTAAGGATGAGCAAATTCACGTTGTCCTTATTTGTTAAAGGCTATTTTGGGAATCAAAAGATGTTTTTCAAGCATTCTTCCTTAACTTTTTAAAAGTAAGAGTATCTTGAAAGGAAATTGTGTGCATTCAATTTAAGTTTATTTCATATTATACCATTACGTTACGGGTTTATAAAAATTGCTTTACATTCTGTAAAACCCTTTGAAATTTTTTAATACAAAGTTTTCTTTTTTAAAAGAGGGAAAAATTACTGGAAGTTAATGCCAACATTTGAACCTTGATAATTATTTAATACACCTCTTTCATATGTTAAGGTCCAGGCAACCCTTATCTTTATCAAGAAGGGCACTAAAGTTTGAGGTTTACTTTGAGGAGGAGTTTTGTTTGTTTTCTGATTACAGTGCTTAAACTCAGCTGGCTGGCATAAAAGTATGTTTTCTACATCAAATTTACTGGCACAGTAACTATTGTAACGAGTCCTGGGTCCCACATTTTTTTTATTGAAGTACAGTTGATTTATAATGTTGTGTTAATTTCTGCTGTGCAGCAAAGTTATTCAGTTATACATATATATACATTCTTTTTTTAATTTTCTTTTCCATTATGGTTTATCATACGATATTGAATATATTTCCCTGTGCTACACAGTAGGACCTTGTTGATCCATTCTATATGTAATAGCATACATCTGCTAACCCCAACCTCCCACTCTACCCCTCCCCCAACCCCCTCCCCCTTGGCAACCACCAGTCTGTTCCCTATGTCTGTGAGTCTGTTTCTGTTTTGTAGATAAGTTCATTTGTGTCATATTTAGATTCCATATATAAGTAATATCCAATGGTGTTTGTCTTTTTCTTTCTGATTTACTTTACTTAGTATGATCATCTCTAGTTGCATCCATGTTGCTGCAAATGGCATTATTTCCTTCTTTTTTACAGCTGAGTAGTATTCCATTGTATATATGTACCACATCTTCTTTATCCATTCCTCTGTTGATGGACATTTAGGTTGTTTCCATGTCTTGGCTATTATGAATAGTACTGCTATGAATATGGGGTACATGTATCTTTTTGGATTAGACTTTTGTCTGGATATATATCCCACATTTTTAATCTCCATTGTTTGAGGGTGGCCTTTCAACTTACGTTTTAGGACTGGGAAAAGCTATATGGCATGGTCAAAAACTTTGAAACTAAATCAGGAAACCAGCATGTATAGATCTGCTTGCTCTGTCCTAACCCACAGTGTGATCTGGGGCTGATCACTGAACCCCTTGGCATCTCTGAATGGAAATGAGATCAATACATTACATGTAAGAAGCATCTTTTTTTTTTTTTTGCGGTACACGGGCCTCTCACTGTTGTGGCCTCTCCCGTTGCGGAGCACAGGCTCCGGACGCGCAGGCTCAGCGGTCTTGGCTCACGGGCCCAGCCTCTCTGCGGCATGTGGGATCTTCCTGGACCGGGACACGAACCCGTGTCCCCTGCATCGGCAGGCGGACTCTCAACCACTGCACCACCAGGGGAGCCCAGAAGCATCTTTTTTTTTGTAGTTTATTGATTTTATGTAGTTCGGAAACCAGTCTTATCTAAATCATGATATATTTAACCTCAGTGAAGTCTTTCAGTCCATTCATACCCTTAATATCTCATCTTATACCTATGTTAACGTTCTTACTTATAATCATTATTTTAAAACAAGAAGCAGCTATAGAGATAATTGAGTCCGGATCACTTCCCTCCTAGAATATAAGCTCAAGAAGTCATGATTAATGCCTGGCTTTTTGAAGGGATATATCCTAGTGGCTTAGCACAGCATCTGCTATATGATATGTACTCAGCAAATGTGCTGCAATATATTAGTGGCTGTTTTAAAATCTCATCTAGGTATTTAGAACTTATGAACACTACCTAATGATTTGTGAGGTAAAGCTAAAGAAGGGAAAATTTTAAGTCCTTATTATTACTCTCTAGTCCCCTATAGTGGGGGGATGTAGACATAGAGAAAAACAGGATTGATGAGTGTGTGTGTGTGTGTGTGTGTGTGTGTGTGTGTGTCTTTTGGAGGAGGGGCAGGAAAGAGATTTAGGTAGATGACACAGATACATGTGACATTGACAAATGACTGACACAGAGAAAATATAATCATTTGCTATTTTTAAGGGCATATAGCTAAATTTAGTGAGTTATACACACAAATAAAAGGCCAATTTACTAATGGCTGAAGAAAACGGACTCTAAATCTCAAGGAAGGAAAGATAATTACCTTATTTTTATTTACATTTTATTTGCTGTTTACTCTTATATGCTGTCTCTTGAGATACTTATTTTCTTTAGTCAACAAATAAGGTTTCTACTGTGATATCAAAATGAAGCGTTTTTTAAGAACTTTGTGTGAAAAATGGTTTATCTCTGGGATGTTTCTCCCACCAGAAGTCTGATTGGTCACACTTACTTAATAGCAGCTGTTGGCTTCAGGAAATGTCAAGGAGACTAGAACACGGGGACTGCTGATGTTGGGTAAGGGAGCAGGAGAGTGTGAGAAGGAAGGAATTGACTCTTTCCAATTTACTCTCAGAACAGGCTGAATCGAAGATGCAGTCATAGCCAGTTGTGTATGGATGTACACTGCACATCAGCCCATCCATGCTTAAGGATTATGAGTCGCCTGTTTGTATCGTCCAAACTCAATACTCAGACTCCGAGTGTCTGCACAGTGCCAAAACACTGTGCACAAAGAGAAAAATCGATTTCATCAGAACTGTCTCCTTTTCTATCTCAGTGATTCCCCAATATCTCTCCAGAACTGGGTGCATCAGAACCATGTGAGATGGTTATCAAAAATACAGAATTTGAGCCTTGTTACAAACCTCCTGAATCAGAGTCACCAGGTATGTGGCCTAGGAATATATATTTTATTAATCTCCCTAGGCAATGCTGATTTGGACTAACAGCTCCC
Organism: Neophocaena asiaeorientalis asiaeorientalis; assembly: GCF_003031525.2. Taxonomy (NCBI): domain Eukaryota; kingdom Metazoa; phylum Chordata; class Mammalia; order Artiodactyla; family Phocoenidae; genus Neophocaena; species Neophocaena asiaeorientalis. The sequence continues at coordinate 763,372 of NW_020175290.1, forward strand.
ATCAACATATTACTGAGTGATATCATTGATTTTCTAATAATTTTTGGATCATTTATTGTTTTCAAGTCACATATAAAAAGTCAGAAACGCTATTTTCCAGAAATTTATAAACCAGGAGATTGACATCCTAAAAATACAATGTAGTGACATGAAAAGAGAACAGGATCTGGTTTAGTAGACTTCAGTTCTAGTGGGGTCTTTGCTTCGTTACTAACACTGTGACTTTTGGCCAGAATAGACTGAATATGAAACTACTGATATTTGCATTTTTTTGACCCACAAAAATGGTGATTTTATATGCTTCAGCCCAATGATTTAACTCTGAGCATTGTTTCCTGTGTTTTAAATGGTATCATATTATTATCAGAAGACTATTTTTAGGATTAAATGAGCTTTTATAAGTAATACCACTCTAAAATTATAATGTGAGCTGTTCTTTCATCTCCTTTAGAGACCACACTACTAGTAAATGCTAGACGTTATGTTTGGGCATTGTACACCGTTGGATTATGCTCTGCAGTACTTTTTGTTGTGTATACACATAAAATCTGCTCCACACTTTGGGAAATTTAATGATGACTGTTAAGTCCATGCCATCATATGAGAGTTCTCACAAAGAGCTGTGGCTTCTTGTATACCTTGGCTAGAATGGCTTCTTGTAGTTGTTGCCTTTCTATATGTCCTTATGCCATTCCTTCAGCCCTGGCTCCCTCCATTTTCTTGACTGAGAAGGCCACAGAGCAACTGCTTAGTTATGTTGCTGTCACTCATTGTTAGCTTCATCCAAGGAAGAGATGTTCAATTCCAGGAAGAGCTCTCCAATATTAGCATGCTGGCCAAACTCCAGGACTTCAGGATGGTGATTCCAACCAGCTACTTAAACTAAAAGGGGGATTCATTGCCATAACTAACCGAATTGCTGCCAGTAATCATTGAGCAGTTATTGATATGAAAGTGGTGTTATTTGAAAGAAGTGAAAAATGTTCTGATCTTCAAAAATATGAAGATTATAGGGACTTCCCTGGCGGTCCAGTGGTTATGACTCCGCACTTCCACTGCAGGGGGCATGGGTTCGATCACTGGTGGGGGAACTAAGATCCCGCATGCCACATGGCGAGGCCAAAAAAAGCCTGTGAATAGTATAACTTTCCAAGAAAAGATTGGTGGACGAGTTTTCAATACCCAGAAAACCTTAGGAAATGATCTTGGCAGAGATGAATTGTGGATACTGTGACAGGGAATTGGTGCTTTGGGGGGAGCCAAAATTAGTTCACCAAGAACAAGTTGAAGGATTTATCAATTGAACTTTCTTTTTCTAGGTAACTTTGACTTGTAACTTAAGACATTTAATTATGTCTCTCATAATGTCCTTCTGAAAAAGCTTGGAAAATAAGTGTTTGTGATTGAACAGGTGGAATCATAGCCAGCTGAGAATTGTGCTAAATGAGAGTGTTGTTCTGAAGAGATCCTAAGTGGTCTCTGTGCAGTGATGTGCTGGAGCCATGCCAACTCTTGAGAGCTTATTGTACACATCTCTTCCTAATGCCTCATTTGGTGATATTACATCAGTAGGTTGAAATCGGCCATGGTGGGACTATTCATACCAAGGAAATTGGTCAACAGTACAATCTGGGTTTTATTTTTCTCTAGAGATCAGTTGTTAAACATTTACCAGCACACCATTGGGCCTGTTTTTTCCCCAGTTTTTAATTTTAAGTCACAAAAAAAATACTGCATTTATGAGTCAATGTGCTAGAGTTAGGGGAGAAAAGGATGTCACTTGCCCTACGCTGAGGTAGCTTCTTGTCTAGTATGAGAGAAAGACATTTGGCATGCAAAGACCTACATATCATACTCCCTTGATTTCTCCTTTGCTTTCTTCTTTGCTCTCACCTTGTACAAATTTCTCTACTCAAATGCTATGTTCTTAGCCTCACAGGTATTTTTGCTATTCCTTAAACACCCCAAGCTCATTCTTGCCTCAAGCTTTTGCACCTGCTATTCTATCAGGACTTCCCGTCCTCCAGAACTTTGCATCCCTCCTCTGTCCAGGTTCAAATACCACTTCTTCAGAAAAGCCTTCTCCGACTACCTCCAGATTAAAGTAAGCAACTCGCTCTGCCTCTCAGTCACTCTTTTTTTTTTTTTTTACAAAATCCAGGTTTTTACTTTAAATAAACTGTTACACTTAGAATAGTTTTGATTTACAGAAAATTTCTAAAGATAGTTCAAAGTTTCTATTATATCCCTTGTCCAGTTTTCCCTATTATTAACATCTTGTGTTACTATGATGCATTTCTTAACAACAGAAGAGCCAACATTAGTATTTTACTATTAACTGAATTCCACATTGTATTTGGATTTCACTTTTTTTTTTTTTTTTAGCTTATGTCCTTTTCTGTTCCATGATCACACCAGGATACCGCATTATGTTTAATCAACATGTTTCCTTAGCCCCCTCTAGTCTATGATAATTTCTCAAATTTTCCTTATTTTCGATGACCTTGACAGTTTTGAGAAGTACTGGTTGAGGCATTTTGTAGAATGTCCTGCAACTGAAGTTTTTCTTATGGTTAGAACTGAGGTTATGGGTTTTGGAGAGGAAGACCACAGAAGTGAAGTGTCATTCTCATTAGATTATATCAAGGGTATGTGCTATCAACATGAGTTATCACTGATGATACTAACCTTGGTCAGCTGGCTGGGCCGACAGTGTTTATCAGGTTTCTCCACTCTCTTACTCTTCCCTGCCCCACCCTTTCCATCAGAATTCTCTTTGGAAGAAAGGCATTAAAGGCAGTCCATACTTGGGGGGTGGGTGGGGAGTTAACCTCCATTTCCAGGAGGGGAGAGTATCTACATAAATTATTCTTCTGTACCAGAGATTTGTCCACCCTCCCCCATTTATTTATTTATTCAATTATTTATTTATATTGAGCACTTACTAGCACACCACCATGTCTGTGTTTTTATATGGACTCATGGATATTTATTTAATATTTTGAGTTATAATCCATCACTTTTTATTGTTGTTGTTGCTCAAATTGTTCCAGCTTTGGCCAATGGTAACTCTTTCAGATTGGCTCTTAAGTCCCTTTGATATAACTTCATCTTTTTTGTTTTTTGAATACTTCCTTACTTTCTGGTACTATAAGATGCTCCAATCTCATCTTACACATTCTCTGCCCCAATGTTTCTCCAAGAAACCCCAGTTCCTTTAACTGGAGAATGGTATTAGAAATCATGATCTGAGCACTGAATGTGCTTGTTGCTATAGAGGTATGCTTACTTATAAACCCTCTCAGTGAACAGAGGTAGAAAATATATGTATGCATATTAAGCCATGTACACACGCTTATCTAAATTTTTTATCTATCCATCTGCATTATAATAAGCTGAAGATGAGTTTATGCTGATGTCTCCAACTCTAATCCAGTATCAGAGGGTTTATTCTACCTCCTTGTTTATCTATAACCTCCTACTCCAACAGTGAGAAACCTGACTCCCACCATCTGCTATCCATTTACTTGTTTGTTCAGTCCCAGTGTACATGTGTAGCAACTACAGAATTGTTAACCTGTACTCCCATGAGAAAAAATTTACCAAAACTAGATTACAGTGTTCATATTCATTTTCTCTTGCCTTTAGTCTTACAGTTTCCAGTCAAAAGACCATTTTCCAAAATCAAAACAGTTTTAAAGCATCATAATATTCATCATCATCTGGAATTGTCATATTTATTCATATGTTGTTGGTTTTCCTGTATATATATATATTATAAGCTCCAGAAGAGCAGAAGAACTTGGTCTCTCCATCTTGCAAAACATTCTTAACCTCAGCCAGCACATCAAAAATAATGCCAAGCATAGTTATTATTTATTACATGCAAGGACGAAGTCATTCACAGCACAGCATATTTTTATCACTTGATTCTATTCACTTGGCCAAATGTAATTAGGTGCTAGGTGAACGATACATTCCTTGAAAACATGGAAAAATGTTTGATAAATAAAATACCAATGAATTAATTTGCACTGAGAAATAAGACTGCTAACAGACATGAGTACTCATACCAAAAGATCTGTTTCTTTGTTCTCTGTAGGAAAGTACTATCTGAACCATACTTATTGAGCAAAATCAAATGAAAGTAATGCTAACCACCAAAGGACTGAGCTGTGGGGCAGAACCCTGGGGCCTTGGTCACCCAATCCTCTATAAATTACAGTTAATTCAAACAGGTTATTGAAGGGAGCCTGCCCCTTCACAACCTCATTCAGCTCTCCTCAGAGAGTGAGGATCCCTTTATTCCAGATGGATCCATATTCTGGTTTCACAAAATAAGGTTAAATCAATACTTTTACATTGTTACTGATAAGACCTATGACTCTGGACTAATGATGAACACTTAATAACTACATTCTAGACAATTACTAGAAAAAACAGTCTTATCCTCACCACCAGTCATAATTTGTTACCAGGTCAATTAATAAAAATAATACTTCATGAGTGTTGTTGTTTGAACATGTGGTGCGTATTCTTTTCCAGATATTTTTTGATGAATTATTAGATTGTCATAACAGAAAATGTGATAACTAGATCACATTATATCACCTCCCTCCCTGCTACTCACACATACAGAAATGTTTTATCATCAGCCTTATTTAAGGACAGTCTGAGAAGCAACCTTGCTAATCTGTGTGGTACTGTTGCAGGAATAAACAAATTTATGAAGTTTAATAGAACTGAAAATTTCTTGTTTGATGAAATTGACATTTCAAATTGGGTGGCAGGGATGGGGCAAAAATAAAGGGGTATTTTTCATCTTTTAAAGTATATAGCTTCATGTTATTTGCTTATTTTTAGTAAAAAAATTTGCTAAGTCAATCACAGACTCCCAATTCATCCCACCACCATCCCCCGCTTTCCCCCTGTTTGTTCTCTACATCTGTGTCTCTGTTTCCGCCTTGCAAACCAGTTCATCTGTACCATGTTGCTAGATTCCACATATATGTGTTAATATACGATATTTGTTTTTCTCCTTCTGACTTACTTCCCTCTGTATGACAGTGTCTATGTCCATCCACGTCTCTACAAATGACCCAATTTCATTCCTTTTCATGGCTGGGTAATATTCCATTGCATATATGTACCACATCTTCTTTATCCATCCATCTGTCGATGGGCATTTAGGTTGCTTCCATGACCTGGCTATTGTAAATAGTGCTTCAATGAACATTAGGGTGCATGTGTCTTTTTGAATTATGGTTTTCTCTGGGTATATACCCCATAGAGGGATTGCTGGGTCATATGGTAATTCTATTTTTAGATTTTTAAGGAACCTCCATACTGTTCTCCATAGTGGCTGTATCAATTTACATTCCCACCAACAGTGCAAGAGGGTTCCCTTTTCTCCACACCCTCTCCAGCATTTGTTGTTTGTACATTTTCTGATGATGCCCATTCTGATTGGTATGAGATGATACCTCACTGTAGTTTTGATTTGCATTTGTCTAAACATGGTATATCTCTCCATCTGATTGTGTCATATTTGACTTCTTTCAGCAGTGTCTTACAGTTTTCTGGGTACAAGTATTTTACCTCCTTAGGTAGGTTTATTCCTAGGTATTTTATTCTTTTTGTTGCAATGGTGAATGGAATTGTTTCCTTAATTTCTGTTTCTGATAGTCATCTGCTAACAGTGACAGTTTTACTTCTTCTTTTCCGATTTGTTTTCCTCTTATTTCTTTTTCTTCTCTGCTTGGCATTGCTAGGACTTCCAAAACTATGTTGAATACTAGTGGTGAGGGTGGACATCCTTGTCTTGTTCCTGATCTTAGAGGAAATGCTTTCAGTTTTTCACCATTGAGAATGATGTTTGCTGTGGATTTGTCAATAAAGGTTTATAAATTTTGTTTATCTTCTCAAAGAACCAGCTTTTCATTTTATTGATCTTTGCTATTGTTTTATTTGTTTTTATTTCGTTTATTTCTGCTCTGATCTTTGAAGAGAAAGAGAAAGGACCCGAGAAAATATTTGAAGAGATTATATTTGAAAACTTTCCTAACATGGGAAAGGAAATAGCCACCCAAGTGCAGCAAGTGCAGGGAGTCCCAGGCAGGATAAACCCAAGGAGAAACACACTGAGACACATAGTAATCAAATTGACAAAAATTACAGGCAAAGAAAAATTATTAAAAGCAACAAGGGGAAAATGACAAATAATATACAAGGGAACTCCCATAAGGTTAACAGCTGATTTCTCAGCAGAAACTCTACAAGCCAGAAGGGAGTGGCATGATATATTTAAAGTGATGAAAGGGAAGAACCTACAACCAAGATTACTCTGCCTGGCAAGGATCTCATTCAGATTTGATGGAGAAATCAAAAGCTTTACAAACAAGCAAAAACTAAGAGAATTCAGCAGCACCAAACCAGCTCTACAACAAATGCTAAAGGAACTTCTCTAAGTGGGAAACACAAGAGAAGAAAAGGACCTACAAAAACAAACCCAAAACAATTAAGAAGATGGTCACAGGAACATACATATTGATATTTACCTTAAATGTGAATGCATTAAATGCTCCAACCAAAAGACACAGGCTTGCTGAATGGATACAAAGACAAGACCCATATATATGCTGTCAAGAAGAGACCCACTTCAGACCTAGGGACACATACAGACTGAAAATGAGGGGATGGAAAAAGATATTCCATGCAAATGGAAATCAAAAGAAAGCTTGAGTAGCAATACTCATATCAGATAAAATAGACTTTAAAATAAAGAATGTTAAAGAGACAAGGAAGGATACTACATAATGATCAAGGGATTAATCCAAGAAGAAGATATAACAATTATAAATATATATGCATCCAGTGTAGGAGCGCCTCAATACATAAGGCAAATGCTAACAGCTATAAAAGAGGAAATCGACAGTAACACAATAATAGTGGGGGACTTTAACACCTCACTTACACCAATGGACAGATCGTCCAAACAGAATATTAATAAGGAAACACAAGCTTTAAATGACACAATAGACCAGATAGGTTTAATTGATATTTTTAAGACATTCCATCTGATAACAGCAGACTTTCTTCTCAAGTGCACATGGAACATTCTGCAGGATAGATCACATCCTGGGTCACAAATCAAGTGTCAGTAAATGTAAGAAAATTGAAATCATATCAAGCATCTTTTCCGACCACAACGCTATGAGATTAGAAATAAATTACAGGGAAAAAAACGTAAAAAGCACAGATACTTGGCGGGTAAACAATATGTTACTAAATAACCAAGAGATCACTGAAGAAATCAAAGAGGAAATCAAAAAATACCTAGAGACAAGTGACAATGAAAGCACAACGATCCAAAACCTATAGGATGCAGCAAAAGCAGTTCTAAGGGGGAAGTTTATAGCAATACAGTTGTACCTCAAGAAACAGGAAAAATCTCAAATAAACAATCTAACTTTACACCTAAAGGAAGTAGAGAAAGAAGAACAAACAAAACCCAAAGTTAGTAGAAGGAAAGAAACCACATATCTTGCTTTCTGATGTTGGTCCTTATTTGTTTCAGATGACTGTATGTCCCTCTCTAGGACCCCCATACTCTAGTGGGGTGCTCTCCACTGAGCCTTTATCTACCGACAGGTTGACATCACCACATAGCATGCAACCTTATGCCCTAGAACTGCACGTCTACTTGCCATTGCATTCTGTCTCTAAAGTAATGCATCATTGCTGAATTCTGCCTTTATTTCTTTTTTCTTTTAAAGATTTTTGTTTTGATATGGCCCATTTTTTAAAGTCTTTATTGAATTTGTTACAATATTGCTTCTTTTTATGTTTTGTTTTTTTGGCTGCAAGGCATGTGGGATCTTAGCTCCCCAACCAGGGGTCGAACCCACACCCCCTGCATTGGAAGGCCAAGTCTTAACCACTGGGCCACCAGGGAAATCCCTGCCTTTATTTCTTTATGCTTAAGGGGACAATGTATTATGCTCAGATTAATTAATAACAACTTGCACTCTTTGTTGCTGGGTATAGTCTAAAATTTTAAGGCTTCTCTGGGTCTAACAGGTACTTTGAGTAGGGCTTATGGACATTTATAATCATCCTAGTTCCCTTAGTTAACTCAGCAAAGTGGAACACAGTCTCCAGTGTGTCTTATTGCCTTTATGCATCAGTCAATAGCAGCACCTCATAGACCATTTCATGTTTTATTCATGTTTTATTCAGTTGGTGATCTATCTGGTTGAGTAGGGTTAAATCAAAAGACCAATTTATTCATGACATGGTTCCAAATATTGAAAGGTTTGTTTTTTCTGTAGGCACATGAGAATCAAAGGATTGGCTTTTATGACTCTTGCCCCTATATATCATGCTTCCTAGAAATTACTGCCTGGAACAGTACTCCCTGCCCTTTGAAATGTAAAACCTTGAAAACATTCCATAGTACAATCTTGCCATTAGTCAAGGCAAGACTCAGTGTATTTCTACAGTTAGAGAAGTAATGAGAATTATGGAAATTATAATACTTACAGTATTTTTATTAAGTGGTATCTATGATAGAATATAGTGAATATTTTGCAGGGTTTTTGCGTATGCGTGTAAATAGGTTTAATGAAAATGGAGCACATTTGCTAAATCAGTACTACTCTATGGCATGTGTGTATAAATCAGTCATTTCCAAATGCATGTAACTTGATCCCTTAACTGATATTAAGATGATTATTCTATTTGTTACTGTACAATTTAATGTCTTATTTGAAACAAGAGTGATTTTTAACCTTTGAGCTACAAAATTTTAAATCCGGTTGGTGTCCTACAGTATGGAATTTAATTTACTTTACCTAAATTAATACGTCCAATTTGAAAGACAACTCAATGTTTTTTGCTCAGCACAGCTGTATTAAATTTCCAACAGAGAAGGAACTTCCCACTGTGTTTAAACTTTGAATGTATTTACAGAGGATTAAAAATACCAGCACTTTACAGTCACATGCTGGAGAAAATTGCCTTTGAAATAATTCATGAAGTAGGAAAAATGGAATTTTAGTAATGTAGAATATAAACCAGTTTTGGTTAAGATTTAAGTATTTGGGGCTTCCCTGGTGGCGCAGTGGTTGAGAGTCTGCCTGCTGATGCAGGGGACACGGGTTCGTGCCCCGGTCTGGGAGGATCCCACATGCCGTGGAGCGCCTGGGCCCGTGAGCCATGGCCGTTGAGCCTGCGCGTCCGGAGCCTGTGCTCCGCAACGGGAGAGGCCACAACAGTGAGAGGCCCACATACCGCCAAAAAAAAAAAAAAAAAAAAAAAAGATTTAAGTATTTGTACGACATTAAGGGATATTTAGCGTGTAAATATGTTTAATAGTATATTCTGTGTTATGTTAGCATTTTTTATTACAGACCCCAGAGCATTTTAAATAGACTTATTAAAATCTTCACTTCGGGCTTCCCTGGTGGCGCAGTGGTTGAGAGTCCGCCTGCTAATGCAGGAGACACGGGTCCGTGCCCCGGTCCGGGAAGATCCCACATGCCGCGAAGCGGCTGGGCCCATGAGCCATGGCCGCTGAGCCTGCACGTCCGGAGCCTGTGCTCCGCAACGGGAGAGGCCACAGCAGTGAGCGGCCCGCGTACCACAAAAACAGCAACAACAACAACAACAACAACAAAAAACTTCACTTCTCTGCTCTGGTTAGGGAAATGCTTACATCTTATGCTTGGCCTTTTCATCGTAGTTCTAAAATAGTCACAATAGAGAATTATAGAGTAAGCAAATCAGATAGTAGATTGGAAAAATGGAATCATTCATTGAGATGACTATAGGCAAAGTTTCTTAAAATAAATCCAAAATACACATATAAAACATATATTACCACCATCTGTTGTGCTTATTGACATTAAAAGAGAGAGTAAATCTCTTGGAATGTAAAAGTTTTGTATAGTGCTGTCTCTTTCAGAGTTATGCATCAAGTGTTCCTCCAGCAACAGAAAAAATCAGAGGACCCCAGCTCACCCTGAACACTCAAACCCATATGACATGTCAAGATGCATAATGTCAGAAAACCTAGAGCTCTTCTGGTTGCTGTTTTGCTATCACAGATTTACAGCATCATTACAATTTCTTTATCAATCAGTTCTCCTGAACTAACAGGTTGGTTTATTTTTTACTTCCTCTGTAAACTACAATTGACTTAGTTTTCCCTAGGCATCCATCTTCCTGAGAGGTAACCGTGACTGGTTACAGAAGACCTAGGTAATAGATATTCTAAATTGGATTATGACACTAAGTGGCAGCCTTGCAAGTCCAGCATTGTCTTTAGCAAGTGTTTTCTAAATCTTAGGCTATGAAGCATCAACGTAATGAAGCCAGTTTACAGTTATTCCTTACCCCACCCATGTAAGACTTTAGACTCTTAAACTTACTTCCCAGTGGTACAAGGAAAGTAGAGCATAGGGGAGCTCTAGAGAAATAGTGCCCATTTCTGGCTAGGAAATGATGGAAGGGGGAGGCAAAGGAGCGAGAGAGGGAAAGAAGGAAGCAGTCGCCAATTTCTCAGCTTGTGGCTACAGATATAGGAAGGACGTACTTTTGATAAATAAGGGTAACATTAATGGCTGAGAAGGAGGTGGTTGCTTTTACTATCCACTGAGAGAGCTAGGGAAAGCTCACTTCTCCCTTCACTTCACTCTCACTTCACTCTCCCACCAACCCTGAACAAGACTTGAGGAAGTTGGCCTATAATGGGATCTGACAGAAGGAAGACCTACAGTTTTCCTTTCCTGAACCAACCCCAATTCCCATATGGCACAGGCATTGGGTTGAGAACTGGCTGGCCTGATGAGGGGCTCACTGTAGCTGCTGAGCCAGCAGATGTGATGGGGCGATAAGTTGCAGTCAGTAACCTGCTGCCAGTGGAGAGCAAGTTGAGGTTCAATTGTTCTGACCAAGTTAAAAGAGACCAGATCACTAATTGAACCAATCATGAATTTCAGCCATACTGTTAGCAAGGCTAACCACACCGATGTTTACAACAAATCTTGTTACAGAGGCCGGAGGAATAGAGAGCGTCACACTTGAGGACCTTTTTCATGTCAGGAAGATCCTTAAAACCCTTCTGTCCATATTCCCTGATACCACCTTAGGGAGAGAAGTAGGGAAGGCCTTAGGGAGGCTCTCTGAAAAATTAAATATTTTACTCTAAATCTGATAACCTGCATTTTAAAAGATGCTCCTCAATATTATTTCATCAGAATAAGTTTAAACTATTATAGATTGGATATTTAATATTTATTCTCCATTGATGAGTTGGTGGTTGAGGGTAGTATCTGGATGACAAAATAAATGAATTTCATTTAATTTATTTTACTTTGTAAGAGAGGAGAGAAAGTGATCCCTTCAGCTCCCCTCTTTGGCCAGGGAAACCCCATCTCTTCCCTACCATGTCAGTGGAGAAAGAAAGGAAACACTACAGTGTCCTTTTGTTTCTGACATACTCTCTGAATCTGAATTTATGTGCAAAGTCTACTCATCCTGAGATCAAAGAACTTGATCTAAGCTCCATGTTTAAAATAAACATTAGTCTTCAATCAGTAGAGTCTACTGAGTGCAAGGAACTGTGCTTGGAGCTATAAGTAGTAAGTGCTCAATACAAACTCTCATCATCATAGCGAATCTGTCCTCTCTTTATGTTCCCTGACCATAGTCTCTCACAGTCTAAACCAATTCTTCACCATTGTTGGGAGTTCTATCCACATCTTTTAATCTATCAGCTGCTTTCTGGTTTCACTTGTGCCCTCACAGCTTGTACTTATGATTAATTGTGCTAATGATGAAGGTGCTAACTTTTGTACCCTATGTTAATACCCTCCAGCAAGGCACCACTAGGAATATCTATAGTCAACAAAGTTAAATTTATTTTTGCAGCCAAGGAGACTAAACCATGAAGAACAGTGGGACATTCCAATAAGAAGGAGTTGGGGAATGTTCTCGGGTTTGGGTTTATGCTAATCAATTTTAAGGAGGTTCCAAGGAAGTGAATGTCTGTTTTGGAGTACATGTTGCAGAAAGTGAGAGCAGTTTTTTCCAGGTGACAGAAGGAACTGAGCAGGGCTAGAATAGTCACTGGGCAGTAGGTAGTGATCACTCAAGTCAGCAGAGAAGGGGGAATTATTGGTCATTTTTGTGGTTGCCCAGGGACTTTGTTTTTTGTTGTTGCTGTTTAAATTTCTGTTGCAGCATGATCAGAGTAGTCTTGCTTTTATCATTATCACCGAGAAAATCCTTGTCGGATGTTGATGTTCTGTGAGATTATGTTCAGCAAGAATCTACTATAGCCTATCTGATAGCAACAAGGGCGACTACCAGTTGTCAGTGCTCAGGCTCTTATTTTCTTTCTCACATAGAAACTTCACTCTGAACCACTGGGTCTGCCTTGCCAGTTACCAAGCTTTTGCTGTCAAGAGTTGATCTGAAGAAAATTATGATCATTTGCTTTGAAAATCCACTACAAATTAATGTTTTCTAATCCCAAGTACTCCTTCACTTCTCCTCAACAATAAAAAAATATACTTCTTGTTGAATTTCTATTATAATGACCATAGAAGCCATTTCAAACTCTTCATGCACTCCTCAAGGGTATAATTTAATCACAGCATCTCTTACTCTTGATAAATGACTATATCTATAAAATAGCTGAAAGACTGAGTCCATATAATTAGAAAATCCACTTTCTAATCACCTCCCCTCCTCACTACCTCTAAGAGCCTCTGTGAATGTCAGCCCTCCCCCTCCTTGCAGAGAAGGATTCCCACTTTCCTATCAAAGCTACTAGTATTTCTGATTCCATGAACTCTAACCACCTCTATGATATTGTCCAGTTAGTCCTTTCTTCTCTGTCTACCATCTTTCATTTTTATCTTCATGTACTCAGTGACGACTTCCCCTTATTTACATATATTCTAATATTTTTCCAAATTAGGAATAAGCTAACCTATTCCTCCTTGAGCTCTCATTTCTTTTTTTTTGTGGTACACGGGCCTCTCACTGTTGTGGCCTCTCCCGTTGCAGAGCACAGGCTCTGGATGCGCAGGCTCCACGGCCATGGCTCACGGGCCTAGCCGCTCTGTGGCATGTGGGATCTTCCCGGACCGGGGCACGAACCTGTGTCCCCTGCATCAGCAGGCAGACTCTCAACCACTGTGCCACCAGGGAAGCCTGAGCTCTCATTTCTTAACACACTCATTTACTGTTATTGCATTCATTTATTTTCTCTTTTAATCTCAAAAACTGAAAAAAATAATAAAATTACAGAGACAACACCATGATTTTACCACCAAGAATTAATAAGTATTCATGTTCTTTATGTTAAAAGTTGTTTAATAACAAAATTACTACTGGAATTGCCACTTCGTTGTCTTGTAGACAGAATTGCCCTTGTTACAAGTCAGTATGTCAGATAAAAGCAACCAAGTTCTTTTCTGTAATTTCTGTTTCTCTTTTAAATTAATTTGATCTCCAAGTCACTATTTTCTGAAATTCTGTTGTTCTCACTTTTGTTTTTATCTTCCCAAGACCAGTTCATTAAGTCCTAATGAATTTTTCCTTCTCACAGATTTCACAGTGGCATTATTTTTTCTTTGCCATTGTCACCATCAAAGCCCAAACCTTATCATTTCATGCAGAAGGTATTTCAATATTTTTCTCATTGGCCTCCAGAGTCTCCTACTTCCAACTCATTTTTTATACTTCCATTTATCTTCTGGAATACCTCAATGAAAGTGTCCATTAGTTGTTTTTTAAAAATCAAATATTCATAAAATGTGCCCATATTCTTTCACTTGACTGTCAAAATTCTCGGAAAGAGAATTCCTTCCTGCTACTCTGGTGCAAGAGTCCTTTGATCCAGCTATACTCAAATATTTACCATTCTGTGATGACACATTGTTCTTACTGAGCTCATTTCTGTTACCATGTTATTTACCTTGCATAGAATTCATTCTTCATCATTCCTCTATTAAAATCTACCCATCCTTAAGGCTAGTTGGCCTCCTCCACTTTGATGTTCCTGATCACTCCAGATCTTGTTAATATATGACTTTGTGCCATTTTATGGGTCCTGTCATATACTGTCACATAGAAACAATTCTATTTCTTTCTGATCTAAATGTTGGAGGAGACTGATTTTTGTGGTAAAAATTACCTTAAAGTCTTCATTCTCCCAGGTTTTCCAGTTAACACTCATAATTCCTTGGCTCAAAATGATGCCTTTCATTTTCTCATCTAAACTTGCCATTGATATCACACTCACTCAAGTGACTCAATATTTTGGATATTTTGGTTCTCTAATTATGTAAAAAATGAGGTATATATGATTTTGCTTCTTACATGACTAGAAAAAATCATTGTTTCAACCATTTAGAATTTTTGTCTCAAAACATTTTTGATGTTGGAAGATAATACAAGAGAGTCAGGGAATCTTCAATTGTGGAGTGGATCCCATCTCTCTCAGTGTATGGATGGTGCTAAGGACCAATAAATTAAAAATGTCTTCTTGCTGGTCAGTCATCATAAGCTAGCAGCCAACATTGGAAACTTTGAAGAACTATCTCTCTAGCATAGCCTAGAGCTTGTATAGCTATAATAAAAATAAAAGCAGTGTGTGTTTAAATATCTAAGCAATACATTCATCAAGAAAGCTTGGTAAGTTCCTTCTAAGAAAGGTACTGCTTAGCCACAAATCTCTGCTAAGTGGTGACCTTCTTTGATGTTGATATTTCATTTTGTATTTGAATGTACAGTCCCAAGAATATGAGTTCCCATGCAGCGTTAGATCCTCAACACAAAGAATTGTTGCTATTTCTGCTGGCCGTATCCCAGCTCCTTTAGTAATTTTCTCCACAGAACCATAATGAATAATAAAGTGTGTTCTCTGTGCTACTTGGCTTGTACATATCTCCACCCACCTATCTTCTGTTCCAAACCCCCCCAAAAAAAAACCCCAAAACAAAAAACCCTACATACACTTTAAAATATCTTATTGTAGATTTTATTTAGAATTCCATACCAGGATGTTAACATTTTTATTATTTGTCAGTAATATGCGTCATTGCCAAAATTGGCCTTTCTCCTAAAACTAGTCAGAAAATCACTTTCCCTTTGTAAATTAATTTGCATCACTATAAATATTACTTATCACTTGAGATAAAATTGTTCAAACATTGTGGATTTGTATTGTTGCAGTTATCCTCATTTTGAGTACCTTAGTAGTCAAAAAGAAAATAGTGTACTCTCTCTGACAGGTCAGTGTATAAAATGGGAAGCTATTTACCATGAGTCAGGGAGTTTGAGACACCTATGTGTGCAGAAAATAGATAATACTCAGTAGTTCAAAGATTGGAGCCACCTGTCAAGGTCAGCATTGAGAGAGAAGCATTAGGAACACTAGGTCTTCACAGAATAGAGTGAAGTGTGGAGAAAGAAATTAGCGCTATTTCCCTAAATAGCATTTAGGAACAGTAGAGAACTTACAGGGCCAGAAACTATGAAAAACATCTTGGGGTAACCCTTGCAGAGATAGAAAGCTTCCAGTTCATAGGATAGTAATATTAGAAAAGGTTTCAAAAGAAACATAGATTCCTAAGTAAGCATTGCTCATTTGTCATCTAAGGTATGGTACCCTACCCAATTACTTATCTTTTGTTCCCTTACCAATAATAATTTTAACTCTGTTGTATTAAGTTGAATGATGAGAGGGTGAAACTCATGGCAAACATTATAATACATTCTCTTGCTAAAGTTAAGCAAATCTCTGACTCCCAAGGACGAATTAGGACCCAGATCAGCCCAGTTAGTCAGATTTTCTTTATACTCATAGCTGTTTGACAGAGAACAGATTGTAATGTATGTGTTTGTGGGAATGAGTTCATCTTCACGTTGTGGATGGCATAAGCCTTGTCTCCTGGGAATCTGACACTACTGCATTTTTTGGCCTGGGGGAAACACACACCAGGGTAAGCAAACTTTCTTGTGGATGCCTTCATTTTCGACTATGATACCATGCCAATTCAGTTCAACCACTAGTCTTAGAGATTGGCAGGAAACCACGTTCCTTTGCATAGGTTCATTCATAGTTTCTATCTAATTATCTAAGTTTCAAAAGGCAGTGTTACATAAGAGATATGGAAGGTAGAATAATGGAAATCACTCAATCAAAACAGCAAAAAGAAAAACAAATTTAAAAATGAGAATAGCTGGGCTTCCCTGGTGGCGCAGTGGTTGGGAGTCTGCCTGCCGATGCAGGGGACAAGGGTTTGTGCCCCGGTCCGGGAAGATCCCACATGCCGCGGAGCGGCTGGGCCCGTGAGCCATGGCCGCTGAGCCTGCGCGTCCGGAGCCTGTGCTCCGCGACGGGAGAGGCCACAGCGGTGAGAGGCCCGCG
>NW_020175290.1:779862-790174 GCF_003031525.2 Neophocaena asiaeorientalis asiaeorientalis
AATAGCTTAAGAAATCTCTGGGGTAACATCAAGCTACTAACATTTGCATTATAGGGGTCTCAGAAGTAGAATAGAGAGAAAAGGGGGTAGGAAATGTATCTGATGGAAGTATGGCTGAAAACATATCAATCCTGAAGGAGGAAACAGATATCCAAGTACAGGAAGCACAGAGTCTCGAACAAGATGAACCCAAAGAGACCCACACCAAGTCATATCATAATTAATATAGCAAAAGTTAAAGAGAGAATTCTAAAGGCAGCAAGAGACCAACAAAAAGTCACATACAAGGGAACCCCTCCCTAAGGCTATCAGCTGAATTTTCAGCAGAAACGTTGCAGACCAGAAGGGAGTGGCATGATATATTTAAAGTGCTGAAAGAAAAACCCTACATCTTAGGATACTCAACTGAGCAAGGTTATCTTTCAGAATCGAAGGAGAGATAAAGAGCTTCTCCGAAAAGCAAAAACTAAGAGTTCATCAATTCTAAACCAACCTTACAGGAAGTGTTAAAGGATCTTCCATAAGTGAAAAAGAAAAGGCTATAACAAGAAATAGGAAATTATAAGAAGGGAAAAATCCCACTGGTAAATGCAAATATATAGTAAAGGCTGCAAATCAACCACTTAAATAAGCTAGTATGAAGGTTAAAAGACAAAAATTGTAAAATCAACTACAATAAAGAGTTAAGGGATAGACATGAAGATGTAAAATATGACATCAAAAACACAGAATGTGGGGAGGGGGAGTAAAAAATGTAGAGCTTTTAGAATTTGTTTGAACTTAAATGATTATCAGCTTGAAACAAGGGGATATAGTTATAGGTCAACATATATGAACTACATGGTAACCACAAGTCAAAAACTTGAGGGTTTTCTTCCCCTTCCTTAAGCGAAGTAAACCATCAACAAAATGAAAAGACAACCTACTGAATGGGAGAAGATATTTGCACATATCTTCTGATATGTCTATTAAGGGATTAATATCCAAAATATATAAATAGTTCATACAACTGAATATCAAAAAAATCAAAGAAGACAATTAAAAATGGGCAGAAGACCTGAGTAGACATTTTTCCAAAGAGGACCTTCAGATGGCCAACAGGCATGTGAAAACATGCTCAACATCACTAAGCATCAAGGTAATGCTAATCAAAACCACAATGAGAACCTCACACCTGTCAGGATGACTGACCTCAGAAAGAGAAGAAATAATTAATGTTGTCAAGGATGCGGAGAAAAGGGAACCCTAGTGCACTGTTGGTGGGAATGTAAATTGGTGCAGCCACTATGGGAAACCATATGGAGGTTCCTCAAAAATTTAAAAATAGGACTACCATATGACCCAGCAATTTCACCCTTGGGTATATATCCAAAGCAAATTAAAACACTAATTCAAAAAGATACATGCACCCCTATGTTCATAGCAGTACTATTCACAATAGTCAAGACATGGAAACAACCTAAATGTCCATCAAGAGGTGAATGGATAAAGAAGATGTGGTACATGTGTACAATGGAATACTACTCAGCCATAAAAAAGAATGAAATAATGCCATTTGCAGCAACATGGATGGACCTGGAGATGATCATACTAAGTAAAGTAAGTCAGACAGAGAAAGACAAATAATGTATGTTTTCACTTATATGTGGAATCTAAAAAATAAAACAAACAAATGACTATTACAAAATAGAAACAGACTCAGAGGTGCAAAGAACAGACTAGTGGTTACTAGTGGGGAGAGAGATGGTAGGAGGAGCAAGAATAGGGTAAGTGGACTAAAAGGTACAAACTGCAGTATAAAATAAATAAGATGTAATGTATAGCACAAGGAAAATAACCAATATATTATAATTTTAAATGGAATGTAATCTATAAAAATATCGAATCACTATTATGTATACCTGAAACTAATATATCATTGTAAATCAACTATACTTCAATTAAGAAAAAGGCTGTGTTACTTTAATATGTTTTTACCAACCCAATTTCATATTGGTAATTTTCCAATTTAACTTTACAGATGTTCTCAGTCCTTAACCTAGATACAAAATACAGAATATTAACACAACTTCAAACTTCTAAGGCAATTTCATTAACTCTACACCAGAAACATTAAAGAATTAATACCTACATAGGAACTAGAAATATGACACTCTCTCTTTCAGAATTATTAATAGCCCAAGGCTTATATACCCACAGATGAATAAATATTCAATTGAAATAGCACTAAACACCACTGTTATAGTAACCCAGTGTCATTATGCGGACATACATTGTGAACATGTTTATTGTCTTGGTTTCAATGACTTGCCATACACATCTATCCCAAAAGGATCCCTTCCAAGATTGTCCTCAAATTAACATGATTGAAATTCTTGAAAATGCTGAAAATTACAAAATCAATAATCATTTATTCAGTTGATCAATAAATGTGGGTGTTTTGTGACACGAATGGGTCATCAGGGGCAGTGTGGATAGGGAGAGGGAGAAAAAAAGCTTATAATCAGCAAATAAAAAAACATGTAAGTTCAAGGTTTTAGTTACTTTAATGGATATAGTCATAATTTATTTTCTCCTCTCAAACACTTTGTGCTTCATTATGTAAATGGAAATTAATACAGTTATATAACAGAATACCAATCTCATCCTTCCTAACCAGGGTCAGACACACAAGTTCTCAATCCCTTAGATGGTAATGCTCTGAAGGTTTTTTCACGTTTAAAAAATCCAGAAACTGGTAGAGAAAGTGAAAATGATTTAGATTAGATGAATCTTTTATTGCCTCTGTGGGAGGGAAACACAAATGACTCAACTATTTTAATAAGATTTAAGATTCATTTAAAGAATCTTCATGATTCATCCACATTTAGTTTTTCTATCACAAAACCACTTATAATACTGTTCCCCAAAGAAGAGACAGAAATGATAATGAGGATACCAGCATATAAATATAATGACTGGGAAGATTATTTTTAAAAAAGTTAACCAAGGCATGGATTTCAGACAGTAAATACTAGTCTTGGATTGTTATATATATTTTTGTAAAGATTTTCATTTTATGGCAATAGCATATGTTGCTTAGCTGGAATTAAATTCATTTCTCAACTTTCAAGATGGTAAGTTACCTCTGAAATAACCCACAGCCTCTTAAAAATAGAACCATTGTAAAATTTTTAAAGTTGAGAAGTGAAAGTATTTTTTTCTCTAGTTCAGTAAGTTGATGAAAACTATACTCTTTTTTTCCATTTGTTTTCTTTTTCTTTTTTTTTTGGTTATGTTATTGGACCAGAAACACTGATTCATTAGCCATTGATGATTGTAGTGCCTGCAAAGTGCCTCACTTAAACAGTTTGTCTCAATATATTTATTTACAAGTGGGAAATATGATATGTAAGTGAGATGCTCTGTCACTGTTGCTTATGAGAGATCTTGACGGACAAGGTCAGTTCCTCCTGAATGCAAAAATCCAACAGTGGAAACTCCTGCTCAGGGACACTTCTTGTTTACCCAGCATCATCTTTGCTCTTTCAAAAGACACTGCTGAAAATGACTGACCCCCACACACTCCTCAAAATTTCTGTTTTAACTACACAAACAGACAAAAATGGTGAGGAGTTTTTGACAGAGAAAACATTGGAAATTATTTTACTTCCAGCAAACTTACAAGATAACTGAGTATAGTTTTGAGTAGGCTGGACTTTTTTATAATTCTATTTTTCCGACTTATGCAGTACCTTTACTATCAGTTTGGACATTTCTCAAAAGAAATTTCCCCAAATGTGGCATAGCAACAGTGAGTGTGTAAATAAGCAGGAAAGAAAAGAATTGGTATGTTTGGCCCAGGCTGGATCTGTATCTCCCACCTCTTCAAGTTCTTTTAATATCCATCAAAACAAAAACTTGCAAAGGAGCACAGCAAAACTGGCATTTGGAAATGTGTCTGTCCAATGAAATATGGACCAGAAATGCCAGGTTATATTGGTTTTGTCTACGTTCTTCCTCCCATTATTCTGTCTTGCTCTTCTGACCTATTCTTATCTTCTGCCTACTATGTCTCACATCTGTAATCAGGCTCCTTTTGAAATCCTCCTGTCCCTTCACCGCCTCTTCTCAATTTTATTATTTCTCATATTCTGCCCAGTTCCTAACCCAGATTCTTGCTCCTCATCTCTTTGCCTGGACAACACAGAGATGAGTGATTGCACTCTGGTTGTTGTTCTGTTTTCAATTTTCTAGTTCAAAGAATTCACAATTCTGATCCAACCCCTGAGACAGGGAGCCTGCTTGGAGTCTTGTGGTCTGAGGACCAGCAGCTTTGACATCTCTTGGGAGATTTTTAGGGATGCAGAATCTCCGTCCTCACTGCAGACCTACAGAATCAGAATCTGTTTATCTGCATTTTAAGAAAATCCCCATGGTAATTTTGTATGTACATTAAAGCATGGGAAGCACTTGGCTAGATCACTGGTCCCAAACTAATTTTTTTTTTTTGCGGTACGCAGGCCTCTCACTGTCGCGGCCTCTCCTGTTGCGGAGCACAGGCTCAGCGGCCATGGCTCACGGGCCCACCTGCTCCGTGGCATGTGGGATCTTCCCAGACCGGGGCACGAACCCGTGTCCCCTGCATCGGCAGGCAGACTCTCAACCACTGCGCCATCAGGGAAGCCCCCAAACTAATTTTTAACAGCAAATGCTTCTCAGTAAAATAAGTGCTTGGCACATTTACCCCAAAATACTGTAGTCTCCCCCTTATTTGCAGTTTCGCTTTCTGCAGTTTCAGTTTCCTGTGGTCAACCTCTGTCAGAAAATATTACATGGAAAATTCCAGAAATAAACAATTCATAAAGTTTATTTTTTTTATTGGGGTATAGTTGTTTTACAACGTTGTGTTAGTTTAAAGTTTAAATTGTGTGCCACTCTGAGTAGTTTGATGAAATCTCTTACCATCCCGCTCCATCCCCCTCAGGATGTGAATCATCCCTTTGTCCAGAGAATCCTGCCTGTTAGTCATTTAATAGCCTTCTCAGTTATCAGATTGACTGTCCCGGGATCACAGTGCTTGTGTTCAAGTCACCCTTATTTTCCTTAATAATGGCCCCAAAACACAAGAGAAGTGATGCTGGTAATTCAGATATATCAAAGAGTAGCCATAAAGTGCTTCCTTTAAGTGAAAAGGTGAAAGTTGTCGACTTAATAAGGAAAGAAGAAAAATTGTGTGCTGAAGTTGCTAAGATCTAGGTATATCTTCTATCCGTGAATATATTCTATCCATGAAATTGTGAAGAAGGAAAAAGAAATTCGTGCTGGTTCTGCTGCCACACCTCAAACTGCAAAAGTTAGGGCCATAGTGCATGATAAGTAATTAGTTAAGATGGAAAAGGCATTAGATTTGTACAATAAGATACTTCGAGAGAGAGAGAGACAACATTCACATAACTTTTATTACAGTGTATTGTTAAAATTGTTCTATTATTAGTTATTATTGTTATCTCTTACTGTGCCTAATTTATACATTAGACTTTGTCATAGGTATGTAGTATGTTTAGGAAAAAAAAACAATATATATATAGGATTCAGTACTATCCATGGTTTCAGGCATCCATTGGAGGTCTTGGAATGTGTCTCCCGAGGATAAGGGGGGACTACTGTGTGACTATAGCTGACTGTCATGGTGAGAGTTTTGACTGAGGCACCAGGATAAATAGATATATTCCAAAGTGTGCTTGCTGTACTAAATTCGAATTTTCAAAAAAAAGTTGTTAATTTTTCAAATCTTAAAATCCTTTAGGAGTTGAGCAGATTTTGAAGAATGGATTTGTGAGATTTCTTTGGAGGAAGCTGTTACCTTTCTGTGGTCTCACCCATTACCCCATACCAATCCCAAGGTGGAGATGGCTGGATTCCACCTCAAGCTTAAAGAGAAGTGTTTAAAGGGACCAAAGACTCTCATATATGTTCCTTGAGGTTGTCAAGTGACAGTGGACTGTAATGTCACTACTGACTAGGAAGCCGTGAAGGCAGGTCAGGCAGGAAGGTGAGCTCTTTCTTTGGTGGCAAAGCAAAGGAAAAGTGACTATATTGGAATCAGCCTGCACTCTAAGAGTTTGACAAGGGGAAAGAATGTGTGAGTGTTTTCCACAGTTTACAAGCAAGAGAGAGCTGGAGCCATCCTGACTCTTGCCCAAGAAACCCAACTGGGAGAGTAAGGGGACTACCAAATGTGGATCCTAAGAGTCCACTAGAAACATCTGTTGATTACTCAAAGCTTAGTTTATCAGACTCACTGCAGTAAGAGAGAACACCTGCAAATCAAGCAAAGCTAACTTTATTAGACTCATTTTAGAATTTGACAGAGTCTTAGTTGTGTCTCAGAACAGGAGAAGTCAGGAGAGAATATTTATAGGCGTTTAGTTTAGAGTCTGGGATGGTGATTTTAAGGCTGATCCTGTGAAGTGGGGAACTGTTTGAGTTTGGGCATAGTTTATGGTATAAAGGCTTTGGATTATCTTAGTTGATTTAGTCTTATATTCCAGAAGAAACCATTTTCTGGAGCAAGTTGGTATGTTATTTTTGCTTATTCTCAGTATGTGGTCCTTTATGACCACATTGTCAAGGGCTGGGAGTAGGTGGGAATAGGAAGTTACTGATAATATGTATGGGATTCCTTCTGGGGTGATGTAAATGTTCTGCAATTAGATTGTGGTGATGGTTGGATGACTGTGAATGTAGTAAAAACCACCAAATTATACACTTTAACAGGGTGAATTTTATATGTGAATTGTATTTCAATAAAGCTGTTGCTGTATATATATTTGACAGATTAAATGTGAGGAATGTGTCTATGTCTTTAAATATCTGTAAGGTAGAGACTGTTGAGTCACTGGTCATCTCTGAAAATTAACACCTCTCTTTTGTTTAAAAAAAGAAAACATAGTAGCTTTAATTTCAACTATGCGTTTTTGTGCTTTACTAGGAGTTAACCAGTGAACTTCTGTGAGGGAACAAAAGATTTCTGTGAAAGACATTGAAATTCCACTGAAACTCTTCCTTTGGGAGATCTTTAAATAATTTAGAAAATCAAAGTCTAGTTTTCAAGGTGACTAGATCTCAGAGTTTTTATACACGACACATCTTTTTCAGTAACAAAACTTCCTAGATATGGGAACAAAATCCCTCAGATTTTTTTGTATTATACTCTCTACAAAGCATTAGTTATTTTCAACAGTAACTATTGTCTTTTTCTTTATAAAAACCCACTTAATATTAAAGTGACCGATTATATGTGTTTGCGTGTCTTTAAATGCCTGCGAGGTAGCAACTACTGACAGTCATTGGTCATCCCTGAAAAGGTTAGCAAATTAATCATTTTGTAAAAGAAAAAGTTGATATCTCTGATTTCAACTACTTTTTTGGTGCTTTGCAAGGAGCTAGCCAGTAATATCCATGGAGAACAAAAGTTATTTTGCTTATACCCCATTCCAATAAACAAGGTTGTGAAGATTCTATGATTTAAGATGGTAAAATCACATGTCTGAGTACGTTTAAGCCACCATACGTTGCAATATGTCGAAAGCAAAGGAACTAGTAAAGTCACAGCTGTGGACCAGCTTCAGGTTTTCCTCAGGACACAGTGTGACACTTGAACATCTGGCAGACAAACCAAGTGTGAAAGTCATATATCAATCATTAGCAAACCTCATTGTTTTCCATTTTTAGATAGAATACTATTGCTGAAAGGTCTAACACTTTCCTCCAGCACACCGTAGGGTCACCTGGAATACCTCCAAAAGATATGTTCTGAACTTTGGTGACAAGGGACCCGAAGCAAGCCTAGGTAGGAGGCAGAGAAGTTAAGGAGGCCAACACCATGAGCCTGCCAGATCCCTGGTGCCAGGCCTCTACCTTTACCCAGTTTTCATATTCCCAAGAACTGCCTTGATCAATGTCTATTGTGCATCTCACTATAGAGCCCTGGCTCTGAACAGTTAGTGGACCCCGTTTCCATACAAGGAATCTCATCAACGTCCAAGGCTGGCTGATGCGTCTGTACTGCAACATTAGTTTTCCTCAGCAGAACTTCAACAACTCCTAACAGACTAAACATGATCACATGAAATGAAAACAAAGAGCAAAACCAAGAGAACTTCTCCGAAGGTTACACAATTGTGCATTTTACACATTGTAAATTAATCCCACAGTGATTAAAGTCGGGGATTGATCTCTGTGGAGTGCCTAATTCAATGCCACTAGTACGAGGGTGTTTACTAAGTGGTTACTCGGTTTTGACACTTTAACACTAATGAGAACCAAAAAGTAAACAGTGAGATGTTACTGGACTACTTTTACAATGCCAGTCAGCAATGTTTAATGCATTCGCTAAGAAAATGAACTATACATCCCAGAGCTCCTTACACATTTATACCAAATTGTACACCTTGAGATCACTGTGTTATTCTATTATCCTGGTCATTCAGCTTTTCATAATGGAGTGAGTTTCCAGAGGAAATTTTTAACTACCTTATTCCACTTTACAAGTGATATCTTGCCTCTTGAAGAAATGCATATATGTTTATGTGTGTGTGTGTGTGTATCCCTAAACTGATACACTGTAGTGCAGAATTTCTCAACCTCAGTGGATTATTGACATCTAGTGCCAGATAATTCTTTGTTTTTGGGAGGGAGGTCTATTCTGTGCAATGTAGGATGTTTCCCTGATAACAGTATATCTGGCCTCTACCCTCTAGATGCCACTTACACACACCCTCCCAAGTTGTGACAACCAAAATACCAAATGTCCCTGGGGAAGTAAAATTGCCCTCAGTTGAGAACTACTGATACAGAGCTGTAGAGCTGTAGAGCATGCCCACACAATTAATCACCAAAACAAAGAAAAAAATGAATGCTGCATAAATTAGCAAAAATAATTATTACTTATTTTTGCTATATAAGTACTTCCTTGACAGATTTGAAATTTACCCTGGTTGTGAGTATATTTTGGAGTTGATTTGCAAGGCTATATGGAGCACTTTGTCAGTTATTCACTGTAGATTGCCTTCTTCTCTCTCCCCTCTTCACTTCCAAGGTCTTTATAATGGGACTGATTGGTTGCACCGTGTACTTGACACAGAAAGATTGCCAAGGGAACATAACCTCCTAGAGCAGTGAGTCTCAAACTTTAACGTGCATAAATATCACCTGGAAAATCTTGTTAAAAGGCAGGTTTTGATTCTCAATGTTTGCGGTGAGGTCCAAGATTCTTCATTTCTAACACGTCCCAAGTGATGGTCCCAGAACCACATTGACAGTTGCGGGGTCCGAGCATGCTAGCAGTAGAACTGGGCATGCCTTTATAATCATCGATATGCCCCCAAGAAAGCAGTTTTCTTTGTTGTTTTTGAAAGAGAAATTCCTCACTTGCTTCCATTCTGTGCATCAAAGAAAATGCAGTGATACAGAGAGGGCTGAAAGGGACAGTGATTCCCACTCTTGGCTGCACATTAAAATCTCCTGGGGACTTCTAAAATTCCCAGTGTCCAGACCACTTCCCAGAGCAATTAAATCAGAATCTCAGGGGGTGGGACCCAGACATCTATTTATTTTAAAGCCCTGAAGGTGATTCTAATGAGCACTCAAGTTTGAGGATCTCTGTGCAGTTCCTTGCTACACAAATCATGGTTCAGGGATCAGCTGCAGAGGCATCACCTGTTTGTCAGAAGTGAAAAATATCAAGCCGCAGTCCAGACCCACTGAATCAAAATCTGCATTTTAGGAAGATCCCAAGTGATTCCTACGTACACTGTAGCATAAAAAAGCATTGTTAGACTCTTAAAATGAGTTTTTAAGTCTCTAGTCTAGATGACTTTCACTTTAGAAAGTTCTTGCAGAAGAACTACCTTAGCCATGTTTAACATGTCATGGGAATGAGAGAGATGTCAGAACACTAGTTCCTAAAGGGAAATGGTAGAATTTGGCTTCTAACGATAAGTAACTTTGGTTTCTATGTACGAATCATCTCCAGAATAGATTGTCAGGCCTATGGTTTGTGAACACAAGAACAAGAAAAAGTATCAGTGGTCACCAGGAACCTGTCGGCTTTATTAAGAAAAAGTCACGCCACCAAACTGACTTCATTCCTTTTGTTCACAAGAGTTCAAAAAAGTAGGTTAGGAAAATGTTGCCACAGATCTCTATGGTTTTAAGTTGCAGCTAAGTCTTTTCCAAGGCCAATCCAGAAAATTTAGAAAAATGTAGCATAAGAGAAAATATATTTTCTGTTGAATCATTATTTCCAAGAAGTATTAACAGGTAAATA
>NW_020175290.1:790282-804679 GCF_003031525.2 Neophocaena asiaeorientalis asiaeorientalis
TTAGGGCATAACTAATAGTTTGGATGATAACTTTTAGCATTTACATTCAAAAGATCTATTGTATGATAAGGAAGAATTACCTTAAAATTCATGTGCAAAAACCCAAACCAAACCAACCAACCTATAAAATAAACAAAACCCCGAGTTCAGTTGCCTAAGAGCTCAATATAAATCAAGCATAATTTTGCAACTGAGAAACTCTTAGACTGCTGTAATAGTAATAGAGAAGATAAATTAGGTAAGCTTTGTTGAGTCTATCCTGGCATTAGAATTAGGATAGTGATTTGCTAGCAAACCATTGAAAGGAGTTTTATTTCTGTTGCCCAAAGTGTGTTTCTTTTTTTTTCTCAGTGTACAGGAGTTCATAGTTCATATATTTCTGCCATTATTGAGTCAAAAGACATCATTACATATCATTTGATGTCCATAAAAATATTATTAAAATATTGTGCAGATTTTTTTCAGAAAAGGCACAATACAGATCCTGAAATGTGAGCCTAAGTGTATATTTTCTTACTCATCTTGAACTCAATACCTTATTCATGCTTAAAAATATATGTAAAAAATATGCATTTCCTTATTTTCTGATGAGTGAAAGAAAACTATTACTCTCATTAGAAAAAATAATTCCATTACAGAAGAAAATAACCATTAAACCAAGGAAATCAATTGTATTTTAGAAACGATATGAAGTTGGAGGAAATGATTCAGCAGATGATAACACCATGAAACCCTGGACATCCTATTATGGGAACGAGCAAACAGCTATAGCTGCCACTCTTAACTATGTAAATTTGTGAGGAATTGTTGCATATCTGTTTTTGATGGTAGATAAATGTGTTTTTATTATTTTGTTGAGCTGGTTTCCTAATTTCCTAACCACAGGGTGATGATCACCAATGAGTAGTAGATGATATATACAAAAATGGAAACAACAGAAGTCAGATACGAAAAGGATGCAGGATAGGAAAATTGGAGGGTGAGAGTCCTAAACTAATAATAATATTATTATTAAAAATAATATCTTTATTTGTTTTGACCAACTATTATTTGCAGACACAAAGCTGAGTGCTGCTTTCCTTTTGTGTTTTGATAAGCATGATTTTAAATGTTGCCTATACTATTGTCCAAAAGGAAGTATTCTGGTCTACAAGAGTATAAATTATCCTGGATGCTTTTACAGACAAAAAGAAGTCCAAAGCCTTCTTTTAGCACCTGTATTACAGACGGGTCTTTCTAATGTGGATAAAATGAAAAGAGAATAACCAACTACCCAGTGAAATGTCTAAAAGTTAAATTTGCAAATCATTTTTGTAAGTGATTATAAGAACTGATTATAAAATTTACATTTGATTAAAATTAACTATAAATCACAGGGCTTGGGAGAAATTATCTGTATATATGTAACCGATGAAGAACAGGAAAAGACGTTCCCATCCATGTGACTTTGTTGTGTTCACTAATGTGCAGCGTGAGGCAGCCTAGTAAGGTACAAGGATTACTGAACTAAAAGTCAATATTCCTTGCTCTCTACTGGATGTTTGAATTTGGGGAAGTTATTTTTCCTCTTTGAACCTTAGTCTTGTCATTCATAAAATAAAAGAGTTCAAATAAATGATGTTTGAGGTCTCTTTTAGCTCCAAAATGCTACAACTTAATAACTAAATGTATTTTTATTCTATGCATTGCATTCAGATGTTACACATTTATTTTGAAATATTAATTTCTTTATTACAGAATTTTGGCCTACCCCAAGATGAGGGGAATTTTTTTGACTTTTTTTCTTTTAAAAAAATTTTTATTTTATATTGGAGTATAGTTGATTAACAATGTTGTGATAGTTTCAGGTGTACAGCAAAGTGATTCACTTATACATATACATGTGTCTATTCTTTTTCAAATTATTTCCCCCTTGAGGCTATTACAGAGTATTGAGCAGAGTTCCCCGTGCTATACAGTAGGTCCTTGTTGGTTAGCTATTTTAAATATAGCAGTGTGTAAATTTCAATTCCAAACTCTCAATTTTTCCCTCCCCCCTATCCCCCCTGGTAACCATAAGTTCATTCTCTAAGTCTGTGAGTCTGTTTCTGTTTTGTAAATAAGTTCATTTTTATCATTTTTTAAAAAATTAGATTCCACATATGAGTGATATCATATGATATTTGTCTTTCTCTGACTTACTTCACTTAGTATAATAATCTTTAGGTCCATCCATGTTGCTGCAAATGGCATTACTTCATTCTTTTTAATGGCTGAGTAATATTCCATTGTATATATGTACCATATCTTCTTTATCCATTCATCTGTCAGTGGACACTTAGGTTGCTTCCATGCCTTGGCTATTGTAAACAGCTCTGCAAAGAACATTGGGGTGCATGTATCCTTTCGAACCATGGTTTTTCTGCCCAGGAGTGGGATTGCTGGATCATATGGTAGGTCTAATTTTAGTTTCTTAAGGAACCTCCATACTGTTCTCCATAGTGGCTGTACCAATTTACATTTCCACCAACAGTGTAGGAGGGTTCCCTTTTCTCCACACCCTCTCCAGCATTTATTGTTTGTAGACTTTTTGGATGATGGCCATTCTGACTGGTATGAGGTGATATCTCGTTGTAGCTTTGATTTGCATTTCTGTAATAATTAGCGATGTCGAGCATCTTTTCATGTGCCTCTTGGCCATCTGTATGTCTTCTTTTGGTGGAGTAGAAGAAGGGGAATTTAATTAATCAATACTTTAAATTATTAATGATGAATAAAGGGAATGGATTCAATGCTTTTAGACTTGCTTTTCATGCAGTCCTGAAACTAGCAACAATAGGTACTCCTGAAGCAGATGGGAAGGGTCTACCTCTCTCATGATTTCCCTCCTTCTCTCTCTCTCTCTCTCCCTCTCTAACACACACACACACACACACACACACACACACACACACACACACCTCTACCCTTATTCTCCTCGTCATCTTGATTATTTTCAGCAACCAGAAACCAGTCTCAGCGTATATACCAGTCACGACCTCGTATTACTTTCTATTTGTATGCCATTATGCTGCCCAGGAGTCAAAACAATGAAACAGGTCAGCAAGAATGTACTAAATGCCTGCTGTGAGCCCAACCTGTTTCAGATGATATGAAAGATAAATATTTCAACAATACTTCCTCTTCAGGAGATTATATATAACCTATGAGTTCTACAGATCTGAGCCCAAGGCTTTTCTTTATCTGTGACCCCACTACAACTCTCTTTAAGCATCTGGTGAACACAAGGGTGTCGATGTCTCTAAGGACTGCGGTAGACCTTGTTCACAGGGATTAAGTAATATTCTTAGTTCCATATGCCTCCTGCAGAGGCATCCAGTCACCATAAGCACCTTGTAGCCACATTGTATTTGATTACTGGCTTGAGATAGGGGGACAGATCAATATCTTATCACCTGAAGCTGAAAACTGAACAGCCTTAGCTTTCACCAGACGCAACAGTAGCTCGTGATTCAGCATTCTAAATCAAAAGTCTATCACTCCTTGGAACATGTTCATACGTAATAAAATCACCAGTTAGTGGTGTGTTTTCATTGATAAATGGAATAGTACTCCTGCCTGACCTGGCAAGAGTATAGGTAGAAACGACTATTAGAATTCAGTAACTGGATTATTGGAGGTGGAGTGAGAGTAACAGAGGGATTCTGTATATTGGGAACAAACTTAAAGGCATGGTTTTTCCAATTTCCCTGGTAGACGATTTTTATATAAGCCGATGAGGAAATTAGTGGATCACTCACATAACATGTCCATCTAACCTTAAATGAAATAAATTTCTTCCATCAGCATAGTAGAAAATGACAATTGTGGTTAATGAATTGTGACTCCACTTTGGAAATATTAATTTCACCTACCTTCCAGCCACTAATTTAAATGTTTATCAATTAGTTATTATGTACCTTTAATTTTAGTCACTGTGATTTACTCCACATATTCAAATTCAAAACAACCAATAAGTATTTTTTGAGAATTATTTTAGTAACGTTTTAGGAAAAGTAATGGTTATTTTAGACATGATATATCGCTTATAATTTTGGTTTTTCAATTTATAATTGCATCTGGACAGGCACATAAAATATCTGACAGTAAAAATGAAACTTGTTAATGCAGTGTCATCAGTAATTTTTGTGAAAATAGCATTAGAGAGCAACAAAACTAGACAGTGAGGTATTTTGCACTGTCACTTAATCCATTGAAACTGGATTCTGTTTCTATAACCTTGAGGAAATCTAAAAACTTAAGCATTCATCAAATAATACTTTCACTGCAGCCTTATTAAAGCCTCGTATATCAAAATATATGACAATCAATATTGTGAGTACCATTTTTGGTCATATTTTCAGGATTTTCCTAATTTTACTTACTTCATGCGAACGTTCGTGCACCGTTAGAAGTCCACTATCCTACATGCTTCTATTAAACATTACTTACCATAATGTTATCACTTAAAAAGATGTTATTCAACCCCAAATATTTTAACAACATAACTAGCTCTATTTTTGTTTCCTTAATAAGTTCTTTTTTCAAAAGAACTTTCTTTTATGTCCCTTAAATCACAAGCCATATAGCTCACAAAAAATCCAAACCTCAAGAAACAGTGATGTGTAAAGATGAATTTAACAGCAAATCATCCAAAACCTGCAGCACTGGATCAATGTACAGGGGATGATATCACTTGACCGCCTTCCAATTTCCTTTTCATCATGACAGGAGCTTGGTAATTCTCTGCTAAAGTGTGCTGAGCCATGTTGACAAATATTATCATTGATGTTTCCATCTGGTTTATTGTGTAACATAAAGTTTCTTTCAAACTAAAAGCAAGACCCTCTTGGCTGCAGCTCTGGAATTAATGTTTTTCATCACAGAAGTATGTGGTCTGGCTTACGCTTCACACATTTACCAAAACTCTGTTACTTCTCAGGCTTGCGTAGGGCAAGGTTCATTATTTGGTTCATAGAATCCAAAGAGCTGGAAAGACCAAATGATCATTTGGTTCAATATTTCATCTCAAGCAGAAATCTATTATACAGTGAGAGCAGGAGGAAGATATAGGGGGAAGATATTTATTGCTGTTGTTGCTGTTGCATGATTGAGTACCTGTAAGAGATGTTATATTGGGTGCTAGATGTGTGAGACAGACCCAGTTTCAAATCCCAGCTCTAGAATTTACTATCTCCATGATTTTTGTTGATTTCGTAGCTTTTCTAAGGAAAAGACTCAGTCTAACTCCTTCCTTTCAGGGTTATGAAGGATTAGCTGAGAACGAGTGTAACAGCACTGGGCACAGTTATTGGCCATGGTTATTGTTCAATAACTATTATCTGTGATGATAAGTATGATGATGGTGGTGCTGAAGACTGGTGTTGATTGTGTATTCAAGGAGCTTTAGAAACTTTCTTCATTCCTGAAATACTATGGCAGGTTGCCGTTAGCAGGTAAGAAAAGGGTGTTGTCAAGTAAAAGTATAAGGAGCCTCTGTCTAGTACAAATTATTGGGGTTCAGATAGTTTTTGTTGTGGTTACTAGAGAAGTTTTGGGGGGGAAAACTGTATTCTAGTTTAAATTGAGACCCTTTGAGTCTGCGCTTTGAAGAATTTGTCCCAGTGATCCATGGGGCATGTTTGTCTCCATGACTAGGTTTATCAAAATTGATGTGTTGGAATCATGGCTAGAAGAGAAGGTGAAAGCACTCAAGAAGCTCCCTGCTTAGATTATTGGGGACACTGGGAGTTTTCTGCTGAGCAGTATGATAAAGGAGAAGGGAACCTAGATGATTCTTCAAAAGACTGGGCTGGAATCAAACCATCATGATGTACCCTTTAAATATCTTATTATTTTATTTGTCAGTTATACCACAATAAAGCTGAAAAAAACACGTGTTGAAGAAACGCTGTTAAAAAAGACTGGGCTGGAGCTCAAGCTTCATGATAAATCAACTGTGACAGCTTGATTAGTATTCTTAACATCCCTGAGCCTTAGTGTCTTTCATCTGCCAGGAGATATTCCCAATCTCCCTGTCTATTTAAATAAAATGACATATAAAGATGTGCTTAGGGACTTCCCTGGTGGTCCAGTGGTAAAGAATCCGCCTTACAATGCAGGGGATGTGGGTTTGATCCCTGGTCAGGGAACTCAGATCCCACAGGCTGCGGGGCAACTAAGACCGCATGCCACAATTACTGAGCTCGTGCGCCTCAACTAGAGAGCCTGTGTGCCACAAACTACAGAGCCCACACGCTCTGGAACCCGTGCACCACAACTACAGAGCCCACGCGCCCTGGAGCCTGTGCGCCACAACTAGAGAAGAGAAAACCCACACACCACAACTAGAGAGAATCCCACATGCTGCAACGAAGAGCCCGCTTGCCTCAACGAAGATCCTGCGTGCCTCAACTGAGACCTGATGCAGCTAAAAATAAATATAATAAATAAATCTTTAAAAAAAAGAGATGTGCTTATAATCCACAAAACTCTAAGCAAACACAAAGTGGGGCTAACATTTGTGCTAGTGTTACTATATAACGAGAGGTAAATCAGGACACAATACAAGGAGAAAAGAGCTGAAGGATATGAGGGGAATCAGAAAAAAATTGTGATGCAGGAAAAGCTGTGCCTCAAAGAAGAAAACAAAAAACACTTCATGGGAGTTGCACAGTATTTAATGTAAAGTGATTCCTTACTCTTGATTCTCCTGAGTGGACTCGGTTGGCTTATACCTACAGACTTGGAGCATAACCCAGGTCCTGAAGATAGACTTGCTCTAATCGTTGGCAATTTAAGATGCAACACTAGGTGGCCCCACATGAAGTTATATAATCACAGCTCTGTTAAATAAATAGTATTCAATGTAAACACGAAGCAAGATTAATGCAATGACAATTGATTAGTGCATAATCAGCCACTAGATGGAACCAGAGGGAAACTTAGGAGCAACAACACTCCCCTGAGGGCTGCCAAGTCCATAGGATCTATAGCTACTTACCAGGATATCTGGCCCAGGTTAACTTTGATTCATTAACTAATACTCTTTGGATCTGGCAGTTCAACCAGCTGTAAATCTACCTAATTATTTTTAGTCCATGTTTCTCCACTTTCTCCATAATGATTCTGAAAGTTACATTTAATGACTCTTATTGAAATCAAGAAACACTACCAACAACATTCACTTAGAATACTAACATACAAATACTCACTAAGAAGGATATGAAATTCTTTTAGTCTTACTTGTTTTCAGTGAACCCACATTGTCTCCTTGTGGTCCCTACATTCATTCCATACAAGATTTGGCCAATTTCAAAATCTCTTATTTTAGATTGTTTCCAGGGATTTCCCCATTTCTCAAGACTTATAATAATAAATTTTTTTATTAGAATTCTAGAGATTACCATTTTTATTATGAGTATATTTGAATCTTCCTTTGAATTTTTTCTGTAATATCGATTAATTTGGGCAGGAAATGTACAAGAAATTACCATAATAAATATTTTAAATCATCCTCTATCTTTCCTACTCTCATGTTAAAATCAATTAAAATATTCTATTATTGAATTTAGGCTTAGAATATAGATGTGTTTGCTGGCCCTAGAAATTGTGAATGAGCATAGCATTATGAAATTTCATTAGTTTTATGAATGATCATTACTATTGTACCTCATGTAGACTCAACCACAAGTTCCTCTGAGCCTAACGGTAAGAAGGTACACTGGGGCTGTAATAGTAGGTACAGGAGAGTGAACAGGAAATGTGTGGTGTGCTTGCAGAAAATAATGTCCA
The DNA here is from genome assembly GCF_003031525.2 of Neophocaena asiaeorientalis asiaeorientalis. Classification (NCBI taxonomy): domain Eukaryota; kingdom Metazoa; phylum Chordata; class Mammalia; order Artiodactyla; family Phocoenidae; genus Neophocaena; species Neophocaena asiaeorientalis. The sequence continues at coordinate 798,095 of NW_020175290.1, forward strand.
AAAGATCATAGCATGCCCCAGCAGTGTTTAGTCCGATACAGTTCATGGATATAACAAGAGTCTATGGGAAGAAGGCACATTTGTGGTCAGATATTTTTATTTGAACTAGGAACAGCAGATGAGAACACAAAGATAGAGGTCTACATTCTGTGGTAGAAGATGATAGGAGTTTGGTTGTTTTGCAGAAGTCAAGGCCCAAGTAAGGTTTTCTCATACTGCAGAAATTGGAATGTTCTCTGTATACTAAGGCAGAAGACCTTTAGGAGAATGGATATAAGCATAAGGGACTAGGTGACAGTGTGTTAGTCATAAAGGTGCCAAAGCATACTAATATTCAGTATTTAGACTTTCAAGTGACCCTTTCCTCCTCCCATATCCCCATCTTGGGATACCTCCATCCCAGATCCCTGAACTCATCTTCTTGGACACAATGGCCTACAGACACATGTTGACCCATGCTAGGTGTACACACCTGTGCTGAGAGGCTAGCCCCACAACTTTGCACAAACTCACATCTAGCTCTCACCAGATGCCTACAGATAAACTGGCCATATATAGGCCATTATACAAACAGTATGTACATAAATATGTATACCTACAGTCATGCCACACAGGCATGTTCATGCAAATACATACATATTTACAGTCACCACACATATCTACATCATACATTAATCATTTTGGCTTATAGCAGAAAACCTATTGGTGCTGGTGTGCATGAGGTTCCCATGTTCTGTTAGCCTTGCTTAGCTTTGGCTCAGCCATGAGCAACATGTCTCTGAAAGAAAAAAGATTTGCTCTACCTATAGGTGGGTGAGTCATTGTGAAACGTGATGATTTGAGGTAAATGCTGCCATTCCCTACATGCGAATAATCCCTATACTCTTGAAAAAGCTTTGGTTTATATTCTCTTATTATCCATTCTGTTTTCTAGAAACACACTAGTTAAATAATTATGTAATAAATTCAAGCAAAATGAAAACTTTCTTCATCCTAGAAATAGATTTATTTTGTGCTATTTTTAGGAAAATAGCTTGGTCAGTTGGGAATTGTAATGCCATCAGTGAAAATACGGTGGCTGGGGAGTTCCATTTTCAGTTATGGTAGCATAACTTACATCAGAAGAGCCCTTTCACTGAGAACAACTATAAAAGCTGGATAAAATACAAAGAACTGTTGTTTAAAGGTATCAGAAGGCAATAAAAGAAGTCAGGACTTGTGAGCCACAGTCCTGAGGGCAATAAAATACATTGAGATGGACGTGACCTTTTCTGTTTCTCCCCCCTTAAATCAAATTGTTATGAATGTATAACTGAACCTTGCTGGGATTCTGATTGGTATTGAATAACATCATTAATAAACTTGACCTAATTGATATATGCAGAATACTGAACCCCAGTACTATAAAATATACTCTTCTCAAGTGTACTTGGAAAGTTACCAGTATTAACCAATGGACCATGAAACAAGTTTCAGTAAATTTCAAAAGAGATTATATTCTCTGAGGAAAGTAGAATTAAGCTAGAAATCTGCAACAAAAAGATAAACAGAAAAAGAACTCCCTTAATATTTGTTATTAATCTATATAGTTATAAATAAACCACTGATCAAAGAATCACAATGAAAAGTAGAAAATACTTGGAAATGAATGATAACATATTTGGTATATCAAAATATGCAGGATGCAACTAAAGCCATGCATAGATAAAAAACTTAGACTTACATGCATGTATTAAAAAAGAATGCTGGAAATCAACACTCTATCTATCTGAAGCAGCTATAAGAACAGCAAATTAAATCCAAAGAAAGTAGAAGAAAAAATAATAATGATATATACAGAAGTCCAATAAATAGAAGACAAACATAAAATTAATCAACAAAACCAAAAGTCAATTCTTGAAAATATCACAAAATTGATAAACCCCTGGATCAAGGAAATAATATAGAAGGCAAAAATAATATCAGAAATTTAAAAAGAGATGTTACTATAGATGCTATACATGTTGAAAAATTATAGGAAGATATTACAAACAATGTTATGTCAGTAATTTCAAAATTTAAATGAAATAAATACCTTGAAAACATCATTTAACAAAACTGAGTAAGAGTAAATGGAAAATCAGAATTATTCTATATCTAATAAAGAATTTGAGTCTGTAATTCAAAACCTACTCTCATAGCAAGCTCCAAGTCCACTGAATTCTTCTAACTACTTAAGGAACAAATAAAATGGCACTAATATTATACTCTCTTCCATAAAAAAAAAAAAAAAATTCCAAGGTTCTTCTACAAAGCTAACATAACCTACTGTCAGAATCTGACAAGGGCACTACAAAATGATAATTACTGCCCAAATTCATCCATTAGCAAGATGCATAAAAAATAATATATTATCAAATTCAGTGATATATGAAAAGTCAGAACCAATTGTGCCAGGAATGCAAATGTGGATTAACATTCAAAATTCAATTAATTTAATTCACCAAATTAGTAGATTAAAGAAAAAGCATATGGTCAAACTAAAAGGTGAAAAAGTATCATTTGATACCTTTAAAAACCAGTTAAATGTGCTTGAAAAAAGGAAATAAAAGAAAATGAAAAATTCTTAGAAAGCAAGGAATAGAAGGGGGTAGATGGGAATACTCTTAATCTGATAAAGAACATCTATAAAAACAAAACAAAACATGGAAAATCATATTTAATTATGATCCTTTTAAAACTTTCCTTCCATCTTCAGAAAAAATAAGGCTACTTGTAATTACCACTTTTATTTAACATTGTATTGGATGTCCTAGAAGGGCAATAAGGTGAGAAAAATATATTAAAAATACATGGACTGAGAAGAAACGAATAAACTTATAATTACTCACAGTTAGAGCAGGTTGTACACACAGAAAATGCAAGAAATCTATTAGAAAAAATTACTGGATGCAATTCAATATACAATAACCAATTGATTTCTATTTAGCAGCAACAAATAGTAAATTAAAATTTTAAAGTATTCATAATAGTTTAAAAATGCATCAACTACCTAATAATATTCTAACAAGACGTGTAAAATGTCTACTTTACAAACTACACAGTATTCCTAAAGAAATTCGAACAGTCTTAAAATATACTCATAGTTTGAAAGACTCCAGAATAAGCAAATTGAATCAGAATCCCAGCAATCAGTGGTGGGGGACCATATCTTAGTCTGTTTGGGCTGCTCTAACAGAATACCATAGACTGGTGGTTTATAAACAACAGACGTTTATTTCTCACGGTTCTGGAGGCTGAGAAATCCAAGATCAAGGTGCCTGCTTCCTGATTCATAGACTGCCTTCTCCCTCTGTCCTCACAAGGCAGAAGGGACAAGGGAGCTCTCTGAGGTCTCTTTCATAATGACATTAATTCTTCATTACCTAATCACTTCTAAAGGTCCTACTTCCAGATACCATCACATTAGGTATTAGGCTTCAACATATAAATTTGCCCTGGGGGGCTGGGGGTGGACACAAACATTCATTCCACAGCAAAGGGGCAGTGCAACAAGCTAATTCTAAAATTTATGTGGAAATGCAAAGGATCAAGAGTAAGTGAGACAATCTTGACAAAGAATAACAGAGTTGGGAGATTTGAACTGCTTTTTAAAAGTAGCGTAATTAGCACAGTGGGATAGACAAATAGAGGACTGGAACAGAATATAGTTCAGAAATACCCTCATACATGTCCAGTCACCTGATTTGTGATAGAGATGACGTTGCATTGGATCATCTTGTTAATAAATTGTGTTGGGATAGATGGATATTGATGTGAATAAAATGAAAAAAAGAGAATTGTGACCTCTACCACATATCATTTGGACAATCTATTATAGATGGATTGTTTGTAGCCCTAAATATGAGAGGTACAATAATAAAACTCCCTGAAGATAACATTATATAAAAAATTCATAAATTTGGCGGTAGGCAAAAATTTCTTAAACAGTATACAAGGAGCAGTAATCATAAGGAAAAGATTGATAAAATAGACTTAATTAAAATTAAAGCGTCTATCCATCAAAAGACATGTTTAAGAGAGTGAAAAGTCAAGTAAAAACGGCGAGAAAGTATTTTCCGTATGCTGGTGGGAGTGTAAACTGGTACCACAGCTGCCTTGGAAATTATTTGGCATAATCTGTAAAGTTGGACTTTCATAACCCCATGTTACAACAGGTTTACCTCTAAATACTTACCCAGAAGAAATATGTATATGTCTTCAAACTGCATTCACAACAACATCCATAGCAGTGTTATTAATAAAAGCATCAAGTGAAGAAACCCAAATGCTCATAAATAGAAGATAAATGCATTGGGTGTATTCATATGAATGGAGTAATACACAGCTACAAAGATGGATGGATCACTGCTTCTTGCAACATGAATGAGTGAATGAAGCCAGACTCAAAAGAGTACATGCTGCATGGATAAAATTATATAAATTACAAAAACATGCAAAACTAATTCATGATGAGAGAAGTCCAAACAGTGTTAACCTATGGAAAATTAAGACTGTGAAGAGGTTCATGGGATGCTTCTGTGGTGCTGGTAAGGTTCTATATCTCTGTCTGGGTGGTTGTTTCTAGGTGTGCTTACTTGAAAAAAAATTGAGCTATGTATTTACAATATTATATCATTATAATTTAATATAAAGTTTACTCAAACAACCAACAACAATACAACCCCCAAAGATGGCATTATCAGTATAAAATATATTAGAAAAATAAGTTTCCTGGTAACATTGCTCTCTTATATTAACTCTGAAAATCAAATGCTCCTCATTGGTTAAAACAGAGAGGGACTCCCACCTCTATGAAATACTACAATGGGATGATTATTTCAACAAAATTACACCTGAATAATATTATTCTCATCTTTACTTTATGAAGAAAATTATTTTACTTTCCTCTATTGTAGGAAGGTCAGGTCTAGGGCCCCAAAACTAGTATGGCTATCCCCCAGCAAGACCTTGTCATGAAAGTCAATGAATTCTGAAAAAGACATAAGTCTAATTGTGCCTTGGACACAATCTGATACAGGTCTTGCCCTATATACCATCCACCTTCACCACTAACCTATTGCAAATGCAACCTGGATGTCAAATCTAATGACCTTTTCTTTTTTTCATCTTTTTTCCCTAAATACAATATAATGTGAATTTGTGTAAATTTTAACAGTATTAAAATATGTAACATAGGTAGTGAAATTCCCTGGTGACCTCATGTCCAGATCATTAAGAATAGCTTGGTAATAAAGTCTGCAAGCTTTTTCTATACATATATTGGTATACAGAAGTACTATACATATGGTAGTCACATCAGAATGTTCTGCAATTTTTTTTCATACGATATATCTCTGTCATTTTTCTATCAGCACATACAGATCAACCTTATTCATTTTAATGTCTTTATGTTATCCCAGCATCTGGATTTGAAAATCATTTATCTGTTCTTCTATTGATGAATGTTTTGGTTGCCTGCAATTTTCCACTATGAAAAACAATGCTATAATGAACATTCTTGTATGTATCATTTTGTGAGTGTGAGACAACATATCTTCAGATTAAGTTACTTGAGGTAGAAATACTGCATAAACTAGAATTAATCTTTTAAAAATTATTATTTTAGTACTTCTTCCATAGGTTTTATGACTTTCACCTCTGATCTTTAACTTTCTTTCTGACTGTGGCTTTGTCAAACTGTGTACAAGACATTTTAACATCTTGTTAACATTTCCCAATTATATCCTTAATTACAACCTTCGCATAAGTCAGGTTCACAAACTTGCCAGATCTCAAGCTGTGTTCTCACAGAGTTGCTGATGAAAATACTTTAAACATCAGTCACAGAATTATTTTCAAAGTCAGGAAGACTTTGCCCCCCAGCACTTATATACATGCTGAATGTGGGAATCAATTTCGCTGGATATGGCATAAAATATGAATCATTCTGTTCCAGATTATTGGATAGGATATTGAATGTTAAATCATTAACCCCTAATTCATTTATTAAAGAATTCCCTTAGTACACTTTTTTTTTTTTTTTGGTGTGAGAGCATTATTTCTAGTAATGATCTAAGCTACAGTTCCAGGAGTCTCTATCAGAAGGAGACAATAAAATCTAAAAGAAATCAATTTAGGTAATTTAATATGGGGATTTTATGTTCAATGAGAATTATAATCACCTTATTTAAATATTACATTTAATTAAATAAAAATGTTTGATTACAATACCAAAATGATGTGGCTTTGTTTCTCTTGTTCTTACCCTCAATTTAATGGGAAAGTTGTGATATTCTCCATGGGTTCATTGGGGCTAAGATTCTGCAATCAAATTTCTGTGCAGGGCTAAAAAAAAAAAAAAAAAAAAAAAAAAAAAAAATTTCTGTGCATAAAATAACAGACAGATAATGTATAATATTGACCTTATTTTTGTATCTGTGGTGTCCCAATCTACCTCTCAGTGACTTTCCAGTCTAAAAATATATTGTCACTGGTGTCCTTTGAACACAGACTCTCGCTCATGTTTGTGCCTATGCCTGGTCTTTTGTTTTCTTTTTTTTTTTT
>NW_020175290.1:804756-811017 GCF_003031525.2 Neophocaena asiaeorientalis asiaeorientalis
CCTAGAGGTACCCTTCCTTCCCTAACTCTGTCCTGAAAATAGTTCCACTCTTTCCCCTCAGAGCTGTCAGTGCTTTACCTTTCCATTTTGATCTCTGCTCAACAGTACTGGTCTGGGGAGGGATCTTCGCTGGCTGGACCGGTGAAAACAGGGGTGATAAAGTGAGCAAAAGTGAGAGTGGTCCTATAGAGAAGGTCTTTCCTCTGATCTCCACCACGTTCTTTATTTTATTTTATTATTATTTCTTACATCTTTTTTGGAGTATAAGTGCTTTACAATGGTGTGTTAGTTTCTGCTTTATAACGAAGTGAATCAGTTATACATATACATATGTTCCCATATCTCTTCCCTCTTGCGGCTCCCTCCCTCCCACCCTCCCTGTCCCACCCCTCCAGGCAGTCACAAAGCACCGAGCTGATCTCCCTGTGCTATGCGGCTGCTTCCCACTAGCTATCTACCTTACCTTTGGTAGTGTATTTTATTTTATTTTATCTTATTTTATTTTTAATTGAAATCTATTTGACATATAACATTGTATAAATTTAAGGTATACAGCATGTTGATTTGATACATTTATATGTTGTAATACAATTGCCATTGTAGCAGTAATTAGCACCTCTATCACACTACATAATCATAATTTCTTTTTAGTAGTTGGAACAATCAAGTTCTAGTCTCTTAGCAAGTTTGATGATTATAATACAATACTGTTGTCTATATTCTCTATACTGCCCATTAGATATCCAGGGCTTATCCACTACTCATTGTGAGTTTATAACCTTAAACAACATCCATCCTATTCCTCAACCCCTGGCAACCATCATTCCACTCTCTGTTTTCACAAGCTTGCCTTTTTTAGGTTCTACATATAAGTGATGTCATACAGTACTCGTCTTTTTCTGTTTGACTTATTTCACTTAGCATAATGTGCTCAAAGTTCATCCATGTTGTCACAAATGACAATGTATTTTTTTCTCATGGCTGAATAATATGCCATTGTATATATATACCACATCTTCTTTATCTATTCTACCACTTGCCTTTTGCTGAGCCCCATTTCCCATATGCCAAGCACAGCCGTTTTTGCCCAGCCCATTCTTTTAAATTGTAAATAAATCTCAGTTCAGTGTTAGCTACACCCAAACACCCATTTATTTCACATGTTTTCCCCACTTAAATAGTCTCTTTGAAAAAAAATTTAGGGGAAAATATAGGAGGATATGTCTTTCTTATCAAAGACAAAAAGACACCGACTCCATAGATTTTCTGCACAGTTAACTATGCTTCATTTATTATGGTGCTAATAGTGAAGAACCTCAAAACTCTAGTGTGCTGGTTCCAACATTGGCAGAAAGGTAGCTTGAAGGTCTAAGGTTTTTAGAGGGCCAGGGAAACAGAAACCCAAATACAAAGGAACAAACCTTCATCTAGGTGATTTGTAATTCCTTTGCCTATCACATGTGGGAAAATACTTTCTCACTTTATTATTTATCTTTTATCATTGTCTTTTTATTTAGTTTTCTACTTTTCAGAAGTTTTAAATTTATGTATAGCAAAATTAGCCTATTTTATCATGAAATCCATCACATATATACAGAAAACTGCAGAGAATACAAATGAATAACTCAATAATTTATCACAAACGAATCACCGATTTATAATGATAGCACTAAGAAGTCCTCTCATGCCCCATCCCATTCATTACTCTCTCTTTCCCTTCTCTGCAGAGGAAAACTCCCATCCTGATTTTGGTAGTAATAGCTCCTTATTTTTATTTATGGTTTTGGTGATTAAACTTGCATTGCCAACATTAATTATGCTTGTTTTTAAACATTTTGTATTGATTCAGACAGTATTTTGTGTCTGACATATTTTGCTTAACTGTAAGTCATCCAGGTTGATTAATGGAGTTTATTCACATTCATTGTTATATACTGTTCAATTGTATGACAAAACCACATTTGAATTATCCATTTGGTTGTTTCCATTGATTTGTCATTAAATCATTAGTGCTGTGAACGTTCATGCATATGTCCATTGTACATGTGCAATGTCTTGACTTTTTTGCCCCTTTGCATTTCCATATAAATCTTAGAACATATTGTCAGGTTCCATTACAAAATGTATATGTTTTGATTGGGATCACATTATATCAGTAGATAATTTGGGGAGAATTAACATCTTCAGAATATTGAGTCTTTGAACCCATTAACAGGGTATATCCCTCTACTTATATAGATCTTAAATTATTTCTATAATCTATAATATTTTATCATTTCCTCCATAGAGTTTTCAAAGACCTTTTGTTAAAATTATTCTTAAATGTTTTCATATTTGCAATGCTATTACAAATGATATTTTTTATTGAAAATTTTATTTCCTAGTTCTGTTGCTTATTTATAGAAATGCAATTAATTCTTATGTAGTATTAATATTATAGCATATAAGTATTAATATGAATATTAATTCTTATAAAGAAATCTTGACAAATTCACAATGATTTTAATAATTTATCTATGGGTTATTTTGGACTTTCTATATAATAATCATGTTGTTAACAGTGATATTTTATTTCTTCCTTTGAAATCCTTGCAACATTTATTTTTCTTGTCTTAATGTTAAGACTTCATGTACAATGTTGAATGAAAGTGGTGAGAGTGAATATCCTATTCTTTTCCTGATCTCAAAGGGAAAGCTTTCAACATTTCACCATTAAGTATGTTTGTATAGATTTTTTGGTAGCGCTGTTTTTCTGATAATCAAAGTTTTCTTCTGTTTTTAGCTGGTAAAGCTTTTTTAAAAATCATGATTGGATATTAAAATTTATCACATGCTTTTCCTGTATTAATTGAGATGATCATATACTTTTTCTCCTTTTTTTCTGTTAATGTAAGAATTTTATTGATGGGTTTTCTCTCAAACCAATATTAAACCAATGTTCCATGCTCTTTAATGGTGCTCAGAAAATATACCCCAACTCCAAGATGACACTTCTAGAAAACCCTCTAAGTTTTTTTAGTGCTTGAATTGTCTCTTTCATCTTTTTCTCCTTTTTTTTCTTGTATAAATATCTTATTCTTCTGGAATGTGTTTTGGTGTAAGGAAAGAGGAAGGAATTTGGCCTGTTATCTCATCCCATTCATTAATATGTCTTTTCTACACTGATTTGACATGAAATTTTTATGATACAGTAAGTGCCTGTATACACACAACTCTATTATTACACTATATTCTGGATAGCTCTTTAATATGTGGTTGGGCTAGTCTACCTTCATTATTTCTTTTTCACGTTTTCCTGGACATTCTCACTCATTTACTTTTCCACATCAACATTATAGAGAAACATAATGCTATTCCTATGGCTGATTTTCTTTGCTTAATAAATCATTCCTTGTAACTCATATCCATGATGTAGCAAATATTTTGAACCATGTGAGATATTTTTGGCTATAAACAATAATAAGGAGACCCATATAACAAAACCTTGCATAGTAGGTGGTTTCAAGGTTAAGTCAGTGACTCAGTTGTGTTAATAAGGATCCATCTTTCTTCTCTACCGTTGTCACCATGTTGCTGCATCATGACAACATCAGTATCATATTCAGGTTAAATGTGAGAAGGAATTTCCCTGTCTTGTTTCCCTTTTTAAGGTAGATTAAAAAGTTTCCACAAATCTTTATGTGTGTAGCCTTCATGTCTCATTGGCCAGAATTGCATCACATTACTGAACAATTAAGAAGCAAAAGAATACTATCACAATCAACTTAGAAACCGATCAGGAAACACCCTTTGGATCTGGATAGGAATCCAATCTTTACCAAACATTGTGGACATTTAAAATTGGGCAAAGAAAATCAAAATGCTTTCAGCAAAGAAGTGGCGAAATACCTATTGCGTGGGCAGTCTCCACCTATACAACTTCATTTTAGAGAAACGTACATAATTGGATTTAAATCCAATTGTCCTTCAGTGCACACATCATTCATAATCTTCAGTAAGTGCTTAATAAAGTGCTTCTTGTGGTGACCAGTGAGTTAATTTTCTTACATGCAGAAATTCTAAATTCCTGAATATTCATTTTATTGATTATATTGTAATATTCTATCTTTTTTTAGAGGTCAAAACAAAACAAAATGTGAATTACCATTCAAAACTACTATTATGGAGTAGGAATATCTTCAATACACAAAGCCAGCTGTTACTATAACGTTTAAAAGTTTGCTGCATTCTTCATCCCAATTTTTACCTACAAGAAAAGACCTTTTATTTCATATGCTATACCATCTTTCCCTCAAGTAGGAAATCAAAATATTTAGACCTATAGTTTTCAAGATTTTCAAAATTAAATCATTTTCTACATAAAATCTTCTAGCATCATGACATATAAGACATATGAAGCTATTCTGGTTTTTGAAAAGGTGGTGGGCCTTATAGCTCTACTTTGTTGCCTTCTTTCTCCTCTTCCCTTCCTCCCAACACTTAATCTCATTCCTCTGTGGTGGACTCTAAGACACCTCTGCAGAACTTGTGAAAAGACTTGATATGGGCCATAGAATAAAGGAAGTATTTTGGGGTAATAAACTTTGGTAGGTAGCCTCCTATCATTTACCTTCTTCCTTTGAAAGTAAAATAAATCATAGACTATAGGTAATAAGGAAATAGTAATCTAGACGCATCACTGGGTGTGACTCCCTTTCATGGTTTATTAAATGAATTTAGTTTGATTTCTTAAATACAATATCCTGGTCTGTTGCCAATTTTAGTGTATTGAAGAAAGGGGAAAAAATCTGCAAAATGATTCCTTGAACATTTTAGTTATCTTACTGAGCTAATAAGATTTTACTTAGGAAATGAATATTTCAGCAGAGTGATAATATCATAGGGAACATTTCCTCTTTTGGACTGATTTTGTTTAATGCAACTCAGTGTGTTTATGGATTGAACACTGTGATCACTAAAACGTTGCTTAAGAATCCGTGTGAAATTAATTGACAGTGTTGATCTAGGTGTTAACGTGGAAAGCCTGTGTTGTCAAAGCTAACATTATTAGAGCTAGTCCCCTGTATCTTTTTGTACAGAGTGCAAAGGTTAATTTAACTGACTTGTTGACAGATGGTGCTCTGGCTGATACTGCTGGGTGAGTCATTTCACTAGAACAGGGTTGACCCTTACCATGAAAACCAAATGAAAGGAAAAAAATTAAAGGTCTTTGTGGATCTTTGTGTAATATTAGTTCGAAATTATATTATGGAATTTTAATTGACATATTTACTAAAATCAAATCATATTATGTCCCTCAGTGCTGTGATTTTCAATTTATGGACAAAGATGAAAACCCTAAAAATATTAGCATCTCTTCTGTTTAGTTGCATCATATGACTATTTCTTTTCAACAAAACGTAACCTAAGCACATATGGGTAACTCTTTGAACATTGTAAACAATTTTAAAGAAATAGTATGATATGGAAAATACCAACAGCAACAACACTAATAATACATGTATATTTCTTCCATAGAGATAAAAAAATTTTATGTAAATTATATCCAGTTGTTCATCTTAACTCAGGAAGAGTGTCAGGAGTAGGTCCTTTTCTGTAACTGGCTGAAGGGAATAATCATTCCTTGGTACTTCCAACCTTTACAGCGGAAAGATCTCCATTATTTTGCTCCCTCAAAATCAACAAAACCTTTCCATTTGTGTATAGGAATTGAGTTGCATCCACTGAGGTATCAGAATTGACTCTTGTGCAGGCAATATTTCTACCTCCAGTATGCCCACCTTTAAAAACTTTAAGGTGGGACTTCCCTGGAGGTCCAGTGGTTAAGACTTTGCCTTCCAATGCAGGGGGTGCAGGTTCAATCCCTCCTTGGGGAGCTAAGATCCCACATGCCTTGAGGCCAAAAAACCAAAACATGGAAAAAACAGAAACAATATTGTAACAAAAAAATTCAATAAAGGCTTTAAAAATGGTCCACATAAAAAAAAAAACCTTTAAACATATAAATATATGGAAAGAATTTTAAAAGCATAAACATTTGTAAAATTAAAAGTGAAGTCTTGGGCTTCCCTGGTGGTGCAGCGGTTGGGAGTCCGCCTGCCGATGCAGGGGACACAGGTTCGTGCCCCAGTCCGGGAGGATCCCACATGCCGTGGGGTGGCTGGGCCCGTGAGCCGTGGCCGCTGAGCCTGTGTGTCCGGAGTCCGGAGCCTGTGCTCTGCAACGGGAGAGGCCACAACAGTGAGAGGCCCGTGTACCAAA
>NW_020175290.1:811244-812349 GCF_003031525.2 Neophocaena asiaeorientalis asiaeorientalis
GTACAAAAAAAAAAAAAAAAAAAAGCTAATTCTTAAGTATCCATTGAGAAATGAATGGATGAAGAAAATGTGGTGTATGTATACAGTAGAATATTATTTAACCATAAAAAGAAGGAAATCCTGATTTTTGCAACAACTTGGATGACCTTGAGGGCATTATGCTAAGTGAAAGAAGTTGGGCAAGGAAAGACAAATACTGTATGAGCCCACTTATAAGTGGAATCTAAAAACAGACAAACTGGGACTTCCCTGGTGGCGCAGTGGTTAAGAATCCGCCTGTCAATGCAGGGGACACGGGTTCAAGCGCCGGTCTGGGAAGATCCCACATGCCGCGACTGAGCCTGCGCTCTAGAACCCGCGAGCCACAACTACTGAAGCCCGCGTCCCTAGAGCCCAGGTTCCGCAACAAGAGAAGCCACCACAATGAGAAGCCCGCGCACGCAACGAAGAGTAGCCCCCGCTCACCACAATTAGAGAAAGCCTGCGCACAGCAATGAAGACCCAACGCAGCCAAAAATAAATAAATAAATAAATTCATAAAAAAATTAAAAAAAGACAAACTCATAGAAATAGAGTAAAATGGTGGTTGTCAGGAGCTGGGGGTATGGGGGAAATGGGGAGTTCAGCTTTCATAATGTAAACGTGTCCTTTTTGCAGTATATTTAATGCCTCGTTTTCCACACATTTGTGCTTTTTGATGATTTCGTTGTTTAAAATGGCCCCTAAAGGTAGCGTTGAAGTGCTGTCTAGTGTTCCTAAGTGCAAAAAGGCCATGATGTGTTTGGAGAAAACACATGTGTTAGGGAAGCTTTGTTCAGGTGTGGGTTATAGTGTTGTTGACTGAATTCAATGTTAATGAATTAAAAATATATATTAAATACGGTGTCTTTAAACAAACACACATAAAACAACTTTGTGTATTTATTGGTTAATGAAAATGGGACCAGAGGCTCACAGAAATCCAATGCTGTATTCGTCCTAGAAGCAATGGTTTAGTATTCACTAATTCAGTGTTTTTGGTTACTTTATTGAAACTACCAAGGATAATGAGAATTGACTCTGTGTGTGTGTGTGTGTGTGTGTGTGTGTGTGTGTGTGTGTGTGT